>NW_017211836.1:0-17264 GCF_001704415.2 Capra hircus
GTGCTGACATGGATCTTGGGGTATTCTGGAGTCTCCCCAGGGGAGTCAGTCCTCGTCTCGAGTGGGGCATGCAAGTGAACTTTCCTCCCGAGCTGCAGGAGCAGTGTCAACGCTTCCCTTCGGGTATATGAAGGGATCTGTGGCTTTTCCCTCGAGGCTTTCCACGAAGCTTTCCCACGAGGCTTTCCCACAGGGCTGTCCCACGTGCCACCGTGGTGTGAGTCGATCCTCGTCTTGAAAGTCGACGCAGTGCAGGGAAAACAGGTTTCCCTGGAATGGACTGAGACATCTGGGGGACTCTGGGAATGATGGCACGAACCTAGAGTTCCTCTCTCCTTTCCTGTGGAGAGCGCCTGCTCTTGAGATGCGACGGGAACGCCGGGAATTCTTTCCCGAGCACGCAGGGAAAGGATCGCCCCTCTCGAGCTAGGAGGCGGAAACGGGGCTCCTCTGGATGTAGGCGGACTCGTGCTTCGTCTCGAGTGGAGACGGGTAGGTCGGGGAACTTCTTAAGTTGCAGCAAGGGTGTGAAGGACCCGTTTGGAAGTTCCAGAGGTTAGGTGTGATTAGCCTCGAGACGCCTCAGCGGAAATGGGCCTCATCTCGCCTGGAGGGGAGAACCTCTGGATTTTCTCGAGTTGAGGCAGGTGCTCTCGACTTACGACGGGGACCTCAGGGACCCGGTCTGGTGGGGCCTCAGGAAATGCCATTCCCCATGCGAGTTCCTCGGGGGCCTCTCTCAGGATTCCTCTCCCCGTCGATGCCGGTGCCTAAGAACTTGTGTGGAGTCAGTGCCGGAACCTGAGGATTCCTCTTCAGTGCTGACATGGATCTTGGGTAATTCTGGAGTCTCCCCAGGGGAGTCAGTCCTCGTCTCGAGTGGGGGCAAGCACGTGCGCCTTTCCTCCAGTGCTGTAGCAGCAGTGTCACCCTTCCCTTCGCGTGGATCAAGGGATCTGTGCCTTTCCCTCGAGGCTTTTCTCACGAGGCTTTCCCCACGAGGCTTTCCACGAGCCTTTCCCACGAGGTTTTCCCACAGGGCTGTCCACTTGCCACCTTGGTGTGAGTCGATCCTCGGCCTGAAAGTCGACGCAGTGCTGGGAAAACAGGTTTCCCTGGAATGGACTGAGACATCTGGAGACTCTGGGATTGGTGGCACGACCCTGGAGTTCCTCTCGCCTTTCCTGTGGAGAGCGCCTCCTCTTGAGATGCGACGGAAATGCCGGGAATTCTTTCCCGACCACGCAGGGAAAGGATCCCTCCTCTCGAGCTAGGAGGCGGAAACGGGGCTCCTCTGGATGTCGGCGGGACTCTCATGCTTCCTCTCGAGTGGAGACCGGTTATGTCGGGGAACTTCTTGAGTTGCAGCAAGGGTGTGAAAGACCCTTTGGAAGTTCCAGAGTTAAAGTGTTATTACCCCCTAGTTGCCTCACTGAAATGGGCCTCATCTCTCCTGGAGGGGAGAACCTCCTGGATGTTCTCTGAGTTGCGGCAGGTGCTCTCGACTTACGACGGGGACCTCAGGGACCCGCTCTGGTGGCCTCAGGAAAGGCCAGTCCCCATGCGAGTTGCTCGGGGTCTCTCGGGATTCCTCTCCCGTCTATGCCGGGGCCTAAAGATCTTGTGTGGAGCCCGGTGCCGGAACCTTAGGATTCCTCTCCAGTGCTGGACATGAATCTGGGGGTACTTCTGGAGTCTCCCCAGTGGAGTCAGTCCTCGTCTCGAGTGGGGGCATGCACGTGCGCTTTCCTCCCGAGCTGTAGCAGCAGTGTCACGTTTCCCTTCGCGTGGATCAAGGGATCAGGGGCTTTCCCTCGAGGCTTTCCCACGAGCCTTTCCCACGAGGCTTTCCCACAGGGCTGTCCCACGTGCCACCGTGGTGTGAGTTCGATCCGCGACTTGAAAGTCGAAGCAGTGCAGGGAAAACAGGTTTCCCTGGAATAGACTGAGAAATCAGGGGTGACTCTGGGAATGGGCACGATCCTGGAGTTCCTCTCGCCTTCCTGTGGAGAGCGCCTCCTCTTGAGATGCGACAGGAACGCAGAATTCTTTCCCGACCACGCAGGGAAAGATCCCTCCTCTCGAGCTAGCAGGCGGAAACGGGGCCACTCTGGAAGTGGGCGGACTCTCGTGTTCCTCTTGAGTGGAGACGGGTATGTCGGGGGAACTTCTTGAGTTGCAGCAAGGGTGTGAAGGACCCTTAGGAATTCCAGAGTTTAGTGTGATTAACCCCTATTTGCCTAAGCAGAAATGGGCCTCATCTCGCTTGGAGGGTAGAACCTCCTGGATTTTCTCGAGTTGCGGCAGCGGCTCTCGACTTACGATGGGGATCCTCAGGGACCCGCTCTGGTGGCCTCAGGACAGGCCAGTCCCCATGCGAGTTGCTCGGGGGCCTCTCGGTTTCCTCCGCCGTCGATGCCGGGGCCTAGGACCTTGTGTTGAGTCGGTGCCGGAACCTGAGGATTCTTCTCCAGTGCTGACAAGGATCTTGGGGTACTTCTGGAGTCTCCCCAGTGGAGTCAGTCCTTGTCTCGAGTGGGTCGATGCACGTGCGCTTTCCTCCCGAGCTGTAGTAGCAGTGTCAAGCTTCCCTTCGCGTGGATCAAGGGATCTGTGGCTTCCCAAGAGGCTTTTCCACGAGGCTTTCCCTCAGGGCTGTCCCACGTGCCACCGTGGTGTGAGTCGATCCTCGGCTTGAAAGTCAAGGCAGTGCAGGGAAAAAGGTTTCCCTGGAATGGACTGAGACATCCAGGGGACTCTGGGAATGGTGGCACGACCCTGGAGTTCCTCTCGCCTTTCCTGTGGAGAGCGCCTCCTCTTGAGATGTGACGGGAACACCGGGTATTCTATCCCGACCACGCAGGGAAAGGATCCCACCTCTCGAGCTAGGACGCGGAAACAGGGTTCCTCTGGGTGTGGGTGGGATTCTCGTGCTTCCTGTCGAGTGGCGACGGGTATGTCGGGGAACTTCTTGAGTTGCAGCAAGGGTGTGAAGGACCCTTTGGAAGTTCCAGAGGTAAGGTGTGATTAGCCTCGAGAAACCTCAGCGGAAATGAGACTCTTCTCGCCTGGAGGGGAGAACCTCCTGGATTTTCTCGAGTTGCGGCAGGTGCTCTCGACTTACGACTGGGACCTCAGGGACCCACTCTGGTGGCCTCAGGAAAGGCCAGTCCCATTGCGAGTTGCTCGGGGCCTCTAGGGATTTCCTCTCCCTTCGATGCTTGGGCCTAAGGACTTGTGTGGAGTCCAGTGTGGCAACCTGAGGATTCCTCTACAGTGCCGGCATGGATCTTGGGGTACTTCTGGAGTCTCCCCAGGGGAGTCAGTCCTCGTCTCGAGTTGGGGGCATGCACGTGCGATTTCCTCCCGAGCTGAAGCAGCAGTGTCACGCTTACCTTCGCGTGGATCAAGGGATCTGTGTCTTTCCCTAGAGGCTTTCCCACGAGGCTTTCCCACAGGGCGGTCCCACGTGCCACCGAGGTGTGCGTCGATCCTCGGCTTGAAAGTCGAGGCAGTGCAGGGAAAACAGGTTTCCCTGGAATGGACTGAGACATCTGGGGGAGTGTGGGAACGGTGGCACGAACCTGGAGTTCTTCTCGCGTTTCAAGTGGTGAGCGCCTCCTCTTGAGATGCGACAAGAACGCCGGGAATTCTTTCCCGACCACGCAGGGAAAGGATCACTCCTCTAGAGCTATGAGGCGGAAACAGGGCTCCTCTGGATGTGGGCGGGACTCTCGTCCTTCTTCTCGAGTGGAGTCGGGTATGTCGGGGAACTTCTTGCCTTGCAGCAAGGGTGTTAAGGATCCTTGGGAAATTCCAGCGTTTAGGTGTGATTAGCCTAGAGGAGCCTCATCCGAAAAGGGCCTCATCTCGCCTGGAGGGGAGAACCTCCTGGATTTTCAAGAGTTACGGCCGGTGCTCTCGACTTACCACGGGGACCTCAGGGACCCGCTCTGGTGGCCTCAAGAAAGGCCAGTCCCCAGGCCAGTTGCTCGGGGACCTCTCGGAATTCCTCTCCCGTCGATGCCGGGGCCTACGATCTCGTGTGGAGTGGGTGCCGGAACCTGAGGATTCCTCTCCAGTGCTGACATGGATCTTGGGGTACTTCTGGAGTCTCCCCACGGGAGTCAGTCCTCGTCTCGAATGGGGGCATGCAGGTGGGCTCTACTCCTGAGCTCTAGCTGCAGTGTCGCGCTTCCCTTCGCGGGCAGTAAGGGATCTGTGGCTTTCCCTCGAGGCTTTCCCACGAGGGTTTCCCACACGGCTGTCCCAAATGCCACCGTTGTGTGAGTCGTTTCTCGGCTTGAAAGTCATGGCAGTGCATGGAAAACAGGTTTCCCTGGAATGGACTGAGACCTCTGGGGGACTCTGGGAATGGTGGCACGACCCTGGAGTTCCTCTCGCCTTTCCTGTGGAGAGCGCTTCCTCTTGAGATGCTACGGAACGCCGGGAATTCTTTCCCGAAAACGCAGGGTAAGGATCCCTCCTCTCGAGCTAGGAGGCGGAAACTGGGCTCCTCTGGATGTGTTCGTGGACTGTCGTGCTACCTCTCCAGTGGAGACGGGTATGTCGGGGAACTTCTTGAGTTGCAGCAATGGCGTGAAGGACCGTTCGGAATTTTCAGAGGTTAGGTGTGATTAGCCTCGAAACACCTCAGTGGAAATGGGCCTCATTCGCCTGGAGGGGAGAAACTCCTGGATTTTCTTGAGTTGTGGCAGGCGCTCTCGGCTTACGACGGGTACCTCAGGGACCCGCTCTGGTGGCCTCACGAAAGACCAGTCCCCATGCGAATTGCTCGGGTGCCTCTTGGGATTCCTCTCTCGTCGATGCCGGGGCATAAGACCTCGTGTGGAGTCGGTGCCGGAACCTGAGGATTGCTCTCCTGTGCTGACATGGATCTTGGGGTATTCTGGAGTCTCCCCAGGGGAGTCAGTCCTCGTCTCGAGTGGGGCATGCAAGTGAACTTTCCTCCCGAGCTGCAGGAGCAGTGTCACGCTTCCCTTCGGGTATATGAAGGGATCTGTGGATTTCCCTCGAGGCTTTCCCACGAAGCTTTCCCACGAGGCTTTCCCACAGGGCTGTCCCACGTGCCACCGTGGTGTGAGTCGATCCTCGTCTTGAAAGTCGACGCAGTGCAGGGAAAACAGGTTTCCCTGGAATGGACTGAGACATCTGGGGGACTCTGGGAATGATGGCACGAACCTAGAGTTCCTCTCTCCTTTCCTGTGGAGAGCGCCTGCTCTTGAGATGCGACGGGAACGCCGGGAATTCTTTCCCGAGCACGCAGGGAAAGGATCGCCCCTCTCGAGCTAGGAGGCGGAAACGGGGCTCCTCTGGATGTAGGCGGGACTCACGTGCTTCGTCTCGAGTGGAGACGGGTATGTCGGGGAACTTCTTAAGTTGCAGCAAGGGTGTGAAGGACCCGTTGGAAGTTCCAGAGGTTAGGTGTGATTAGCCTCGAGACGCCTCAGCGGAAATGGGCCTCATCTCGCCTGGAGGGGAGAACCTCTTGGATTTTCTCGAGTTGAGGCAGGTGCTCTCGACTTACGACGGGGACCTCAGGGACCCGGTCTGGTGGCCTCAGGAAATGCCATTCCCCATGCGAGTTCCTCGGGGGCCTCTCAGGATTCCTCTCCCGTCGATGCCGGTGCCTAAGAACTTGTGTGGAGTCAGTGCCGGAACCTGAGGATTCCTCTTCAGTGCTGACATGGATCTTGGGGTAATTCTGGAGTCTCCCCAGGGGAGTCAGTCCTCGTCTCGAGTGGGGGCAAGCACGTGCGCTTTCCTCCAGTGCTGTAGCAGCAGTGTCACCCTTCCCTTCGCGTGGATCAAGGGATCTGTGCCTTTCCCTCGAGGCTTTCTCACGAGGCTTTCCCACGAGGCTTTCCCACGAGCCTTTCCCACGAGGTTTTCCCACAGGGCTGTCCCACTTGCCACCTTGGTGTGAGTCGATCCTCGGCCTGAAAGTCGACGCAGTGCTGGGAAAACAGGTTTCCCTGGAATGGACTGAGACATCTGGAAGACTCTGGGATTGGTGGCACGACCCTGGAGTTCCTCTCGCCTTTCCTGTGGAGAGCGCCTCCTCTTGAGATGCGACGGAAATGCCGGGAATTCTTTCCCGACCACGCAGGGAAAGGATCCCTCCTCTCGAGCTAGGAGGCGGAAACGGGGCTCCTCTGGATGTCGGCGGGACTCTCATGCTTCCTCTCGAGTGGAGACCGTTATGTCGGGGAACTTCTTGAGTTGCAGCAAGGGTGTGAAAGACCCTTTGGAAGTTCCAGAGTTAAAGTGTTATTACCCCCTAGTTGCCTCAACTGAAATGGGCCTCATCTCTCCTGGAGGGGAGAACCTCCTGGATGTTCTCGAGTTGCGGCAGGTGCTCTCGACTTACGACGGGGACCTCAGGGACCCGCTCTGGTGGCCTCAGGAAAGGCCAGTCCCCATGCGAGTTGCTCGGGGGTCTCTCGGGATTCCTCTCCCGTCTATGCCGGGGCCTAAGATCTTGTGTGGAGCCGGTGCCGGAACCTTAGGATTCCTCTCCAGTGCTGACATGAATCTGGGGGTACTTCTGGAGTCTCCCCAGTGGAGTCAGTCCTCGTCTCGAGTGGGGGCATGCACGTGCGCTTTCCTCCCGAGCTGTAGCAGCAGTGTCACGTTTCCCTTCGCGTGGATCAAGGGATCAGGGGCTTTCCCTCGAGGCTTTCCCACGAGCCTTTCCCACGAGGCTTTCCCACAGGGCTGTCCCACGTGCCACCGTGGTGTGAGTTGATCCGCGACTTGAAAGTCGAAGCAGTGCAGGGAAAACAGGTTTCCCTGGAATAGACTGAGAAATCAGGGTGACTCTGGGAATGGGGCCTGATCCTGGAGTTCCTCTCGCCTTCCTGTGGAGAGCGCCTCCTCTTGAGATGCGACAGGAACGCTAGGAATTCTTTCCCGACCACGCAGGGAAAGAATCCCTCCTCTCGAGCTAGCAGGCGGAAACGGGGCCACTCTGGAAGTGGGCGGGACTCTCGTGTTCCTCTTGAGTGGAGACGGGTATGTCGGGGAACTTCTTGAGTTGCAGCAAGGGTGTGAAGGACCCTTAGGAAATTCCAGAGTTTAGTGTGATTACCCCCTATTTGCCTAAGCAGAAATGGGCCTCATCTCGCTTGGAGGGTAGAACCTCCTGGATTTTCTCGAGTTGCGGCAGGCGCTCTCGACTTACGATGGGGTCCTCAGGGACCCGCTCTGGTGGCCTCAGGACAGGCCAGTCCCCATGCGAGTTGCTCGGGGGCCTCTCGGGTTTCCTCCGCCGTCGATGCCGGGGCCTAGGACCTTGTGTTGAGTCGGTGCCGGAACCTGAGGATTCTTCTCCAGTGCTGACAAGGATCTTGGGGTACTTCTGGAGTCTCCCCAGTGGAGTCAGTCCTTGTCTCGAGTGGGTCGATGCACGTGCGCTTTCCTCCCGAGCTGTAGTAGCAGTGTCAAGCTTCCCTTCGCGTGGATCAAGGGATCTGTGGCTTCCCAAGAGGCTTTTCCACGAGGCTTTCCCTCAGGGCTGTCCCACGTGCCACCGTGGTGTGAGTCGATCCTCGGCTTGAAAGTCAAGGCAGTGCAGGGAAAAAAGGTTTCCCTGGAATGGACTGAGACATCCAGGGGACTCTGGGAATGGTGGCACGACCCTGGAGTTCCTCTCGCCTTTCCTGTGGAGAGCGCCTCCTCTTGAGATGTGACGGGAACACCGGGTATTCTATCCCGACCACGCAGGGAAAGGATCCCACCTCTCGAGCTAGGACGCGGAAACAGGGTTCCTCTGGGTGTGGGTGGGATTCTCGTGCTTCCTGTCGAGTGGCGACGGGTATGTCGGGGAACTTCTTGAGTTGCAGCAAGGGTGTGAAGGACCCTTTGGAAGTTCCAGAGGTAAGGTGTGATTAGCCTCGAGAAACCTCAGCGGAAATGAGACTCTTCTCGCCTGGAGGGGAGAACCTCCTGGATTTTCTCGAGTTGCGGCAGGTGCTCTCGACTTACGACTGGGACCTCAGGGACCCACTCTGGTGGCCTCAGGAAAGGCCAGTCCCATTGCGAGTTGCTCGGGGGCCTCTAGGGATTTCTCTCCTTCGATGCTTGGGCCTAAGGACTTGTGTGGAGTCAGTGTGGCAACCTGAGGATTCCTCTACAGTGCCGGCATGGATCTTGGGGTACTTCTGGAGTCTCCCCAGGGGAGTCAGTCCTCGTCTCGAGTTGGGGCATGCACGTGCGATTTCCTCCCGAGCTGAAGCAGCAGTGTCACGCTTACCTTCGCGTGGATCAAGGGATCTGTGTCTTTCCCTAGAGGCTTTCCCACGAGGCTTTCCCACAGGGCGGTCCCACGTGCCACCGAGGTGTGCGTCGATCCTCGGCTTGAAAGTCGAGGCAGTGCAGGGAAAACAGGTTTCCCTGGAATGGACTGAGACATCTGGGGGAGTGTGGGAACGGTGGCACGAACCTGGAGTTCTTCTCGCGTTTCAAGTGGTGAGCGCCTCCTCTTGAGATGCGACAAGAACGCCGGGAATTCTTTCCCGACCACGCAGGGAAAGGATCACTCCTCTAGAGCTATGAGGCGGAAACAGGGCTCCTCTGGATGTGGGCGGGACTCTCGTCCTTCTTCTCGAGTGGAGTCGGGTATGTCGGGGAACTTCTTGCCTTGCAGCAAGGGTGTTAAGGATCCTTGGGAAATTCCAGCGTTTAGGTGTGATTAGCCTAGAGGAGCCTCATCCGAAAAGGGCCTCATCTCGCCTGGAGGGGAGAACCTCCTGGATTTTCAAGAGTTACGGCCGGTGCTCTCGACTTACCACGGGGACCTCAGGGACCCGCTCTGGTGGCCTCAAGAAAGGCCAGTCCCCAGGCCAGTTGCTCGGGGACCTCTCGGAATTCCTCTCCCGTCGATGCCGGGGCCTACGATCTCGTGTGGAGTGGGTGCCGGAACCTGAGGATTCCTCTCCAGTGCTGACATGGATCTTGGGGTACTTCTGGAGTCTCCCCACGGGAGTCAGTCCTCGTCTCGAATGGGGGCATGCAGGTGGGCTCTACTCCTGAGCTCTAGCTGCAGTGTCGCGCTTCCCTTCGCGGGCAGTAAGGGATCTGTGGCTTTCCCTCGAGGCTTTCCCACGAGGGTTTCCCACACGGCTGTCCCAAATGCCACCGTTGTGTGAGTCGTTTCTCGGCTTGAAAGTCATGGCAGTGCATGGAAAACAGGTTTCCCTGGAATGGACTGAGACCTCTGGGGGACTCTGGGAATGGTGGCACGACCCTGGAGTTCCTCTCGCCTTTCCTGTGGAGAGCGCTTCCTCTTGAGATGCTACGGAACGCCGGGAATTCTTTCCCGAAAACGCAGGGTAAGGATCCCTCCTCTCGAGCTAGGAGGCGGAAACTGGGCTCCTCTGGATGTGTTCGTGACTGTCGTGCTACCTCTCCGAGTGGAGACGGGTATGTCGGGGAACTTCTTGAGTTGCAGCAATGGCGTGAAGGACCGTTTGGAATTTTCAGAGGTTAGGTGTGATTAGCCTCGAAACACCTCAGTGGAAATGGGCCTCATTCGCCTGGAGGGGAGAAACTCCTGGATTTTCTTGAGTTGTGGCAGGCGCTCTCGGCTTACGACGGGTACCTCAGGGACCCGCTCTGGTGGCCTCACGAAAGACCAGTCCCCATGCGAATTGCTCGGGTGCCTCTTGGGATTCCTCTCTCGTCGATGCCGGGGCATAAGACCTCGTGTGGAGTCGGTGCCGGAACCTGAGGATTGCTCTCCTGTGCTGACATGGATCTTGGGGTACTTCTGGAGTCTCCCCAGGGGAGTCAGTCCTCGTCTCGAGTGGGGACATGCACGTGTGCTTTCCTCCCCAGCTGTAGCAGAAGTGTTGCGCTTCCGTTCGCCTGGACCACGGCATCTGTGGATTTCCCTCGAGGCTTTCCCGCTAGGCTTTCCCACGAGGCTTTCCCACAGGGCTGTCCCATGTTCCACCGTGTTGTGAGTCGATCCTCGGGTTGAAAGTCGAGGCAGTGTAGGGAAAACAGGTTTCCCTGGAATGGACTGAGACATCTGGGGGACTCTGGGAATGGTGACACGACCCTGGAATTCCTCTTGCTTTTCCTGTGGAGAGCGCCTCCTCTTGAGATGCGACGGGAACGCCGGGAATTCTTTCCCGTCCACGCAGGGAAAGGATCCCTGCCCTCGAGCTAGGAGGCGGAAACGGGGCTCCTCTGGATGAGGGCGGGACTCTCGTGCTTCCTCTCGAGTGGAGACAGGTAAGTTGGGGAACTTCTTGATTTGCAGCAAGGGTGTGATAGACCTTTTGGAAGTTCCAGAGGTTAGGTGTGATGAGGCCTCGAGACGCCTCAGCGGAAATGGGCCTCATCTCGCCTGGAGGGGAGAACCTCCTGGATTTTCTCGAGTTGCGGCAGGTGCTCTACGACTTACGACGGGGAACTCAGGGACCCGCTCTGGTGGCCTCAGGAAAGAAGAGTCCCCATGCTAGTTCCACTGGGGCCTCTCGGGATTCCTCTCCCGTCGATGCCGGGGCCTAAGACCTTGTGTGGAGTCCGTGCCGGAACCTGAGGATTCCTCTCCAGTGCTGACATGGATCTTGGGGTACTTCTGGAGTCTCCCGCGGGGAGTCCGTCCTCGTCTCGAGTGGGGGCATGCACTTGCGCTTTCCTCCCGAGCTGTAGCAGCAGTGTCACTCTTCCCTTCGCGTGGATCAAGGGATCTGTGGCTTTCCCTCGAGGCTTTCCCACGAGGCTTTCCCACAGGGCTGTCCCACGTGCCACCGTGGTGTGTCTCGATCCTTGGTTTGAAAGTCGAGGCAGTGCAGGGAAAACAGGTTTCCCTGGAATGGACTGAGACATCTGGGGGACTCTGGGAATGGTGGCACGACCCTGGAGTTCCTCTCGCCTTTCCTCTGGAGAGCGCCTCCTCTAGAGATGCGACGGGAACTCGGGAATTCTCTTCCCGACCACGAAGGGAAAGGATACCTCCTCTCGAGCTAGGAGGCGGAAACGGGGCTCCTCTGGATGTGGGCTGACTCTAGTGCTTCCTCTCGAGTGGAGATGGGCATGTCGGGGAACTTCTAGAGTTGCAGCAAGGGCGTGAAGGACCCTTTGGAAGTTCCAGAGGTTAGGTGTGATTTGCCTCCAGACGCCTCAGCGGAAATGGGCCTCATCTCGCCTGGAGGGGAGAACCTCCTGGATTTTCTCGAGTTGCGGCAGGTGCTCTCGCCTTACGACGGGGACCACAGGGACCCGCTCTGGTGGCCTCAGGAAAGGCCAGTCCCCATGCGAGTTGCTCGGGGCCTCTCGGGATTCCTCTCCCGTCGATGCCGGTGGCCTAAGACCTTGTGTGGAGTCGGTGCCGGAACCTGAGGATTCCTCTCCAGTGCTGACATGGATCTTGGGGTACTTCTGGAGTCTCCCAGGGGAGTCAGTCCTCGTCTCGAGTGGGGCATGCACTGTGCGCTTTCCTCCCGAGCTGTAGCAGCAGTGTCACGCTTCCTTCGCGTGGATCCAAGGATCATGTGGCTTTCCCTCGAGGCTTTGCCCACGAGGCTTTCCCCAGCTTTCCCACAGGGTGTCCCACGTGCCACCGTGGTGTGAGTCGATCCTCGGCTTGAAAGTCTGAGGCAGTGCAGGGAAAACAGGTTTCCCTGGAATGGACTGAGACATCTGGGGGACTCTGGGAAATGGTGGCACGACCTGGAGTTCCTCTCGCCTTTCCTGTGGAGAGCGCCTCCTCTTGAGATGCGACGGGAACGCGGGAATTCTTTCCCGACCACGCAGGGAAAGGATCCCTCCTCATCGAGCTAGGAGGCGGAAACGGGGCTCCTCTGGATGTGGGCGGGACTCTCGTGCTTCCTCTCGAGTGGAGACGGGTTATGTCGGGGAACTTCTTGAGTTGCAGCAAGGGTGTGAAGGACCCTTTGGAAGTTCCAGAGGTTAGATGTGATTAGCCTCGAGACGCCTCAGCGAAATGGGCCTCATCTCGCCTGGAGGGGAGAACCTCCTGGATTTTCTCGAGTTGCGGCAGGTGCCTCTCGACTTACGACGGGGCCTCAGGGACCCGCTCTGGTGGCCTCAGGAAAGGCCAGTCCCATGCGAGTTGCTCGGGGCCTCTCGGGATTCCTCTCCCATCGATGCCAGGGCCTAAGAGCTTGTGTGGAGTCGGTGCCGGAACCTGAGGATTCCTCTCCAGTGCTGACATGGATCTTGGGGTACTTCTGGAGTCTCCCCAGGGGAGTCAGTCCTCGTCTCGAGAGGGGGCATGCACGTGCGCTTTCCTCCCGAGCTGTAGCAGCAGTGTCACGCTTCCCTTCGCGTGGATCAAGCGGATCATGGGCTTTCCTCGAGGCTTTCCCACGGAGGCTTTCCCACGAGGCTTTCCCCACAGTGGCTGTCCCACGTGCCACCGTGGTTGAGTCGATCCTCGGCTTGAAAGTTCGAGGCAGTGCAGGGAAAACAGGTTTCCCTGAAATGGACTGAGACATCTGGGGGACTCTGGGAATGGTGGCACGACCCTGGAGTTCCTCTCGCTTTCCTGTGGAGAGCGCCTCCTCTTGAGATGTGACGGGAATGCCGGGAATTCTTTCCCGTACACACGCAGGGAAAGGATCCCTACTCTCGAGCTAGGAGGCAGAAACGGGGCTCCTCTGGATGTGGGCGGGACTCTCGTGCTTCCTCTCGAGTGGAGACGGGTATGTCGGGGAACTTCTTGAGTTGCAGCAAGGATGTGAAGGACCCTTTGGAAGTTCCAGAGGTTAGGTGTGATTAGCTTCGAGACACGCTCAGCGGAATGGGCCTCATCTCGCCTGGAGGGAGAACCTCCTGGATTTTCTCGAGTTGCGGCAGGTGCTCTCGACTTACGACGGGGACCTCAGGGACCCGATCTGGTGGCCTCAGGAAAGGCAATCCCCATTCGAGTTTTCTCGGGGGCCCTCGGATTCCTCTCCCGTCGATGCCGGGGCCTGAAGACCTTGTGTGGAGTCGGTGCCGGAACCTGAGGATTCCTCTCCAGTTGATGACATGGATCTTGGGGTACTTCTGGAGTTTCCCCAGGGGAGTCAGTCCTCGTCTCAAGTGGGGGCATGCACGTGCGCTTTCCCCCGAGCTGTAGCAGCATGTCAAGCTTCCCTTCGCGTGGATCAGGATCTGTGGCTTTTCCCTCGAGGCTTTCCCACGAGGCTTTCCCACGATGCTTTCCCACAGGCTGTCCCAAGTGCCACCGTGGTGTGAGTCGATCCTCGCTTGAACGTCCAGGCAGTGCAGGGAAGACAGGTTTTCCCTGGATGGACTGAGACATCTGGGACTCTGGGAATGGTGGCACGACCCTGGATTCCCTCTCGGCTTTCATGTGAGAGCGCCTCCTCTTGAGATGCCACGGGAACGCCGGAATTATTTCCGACGCGCAGGAAGGATCCCTCCTCTCGAGCTAGGAGGCGGTAACGGGGCTCCTCTAGATGTGGGCGGACGCTCGTGCTTCCTCTCGAGTGGAGACGGGTATTGACGCGGGAACTTCTTGAGTTGCAGGAAAGGTGTGACGGACCCTTTGTAAGTTCCAGAGGTTAGTGTGATTAGCCTTGAGACCCTCAGCGGAAATGGCCTCATCTCGCCTGGAAGGGTGAACCTCCTGGATTTTCTCGACGTGGGGCTGGTGCTCTCGACTTACGACGGGGACCTCAGGGACCCGCTCTGGTGGCCTCAGGAAAGGCCAGTCCCCTTGCAAGTTGCTTGGGATGCATCTCCCGTAGATGCTGGGCCTAAGACCTTGTGTGGAGTCAGTGCCGGAACCTGAGGATTCCTCTCCAGTGCTGACATGGATCTTGGGTACTTCTGGAAGTCTCCCAGGGAGTCCGTCCTCGTCTCGAGTGGGGCATGCACGTGCGGAGATGGTTCCCTGAGACGCCGCGTCGTAAAGTGTGAGAACGCAGCCTGTGCCGCAACTCGAGAGAAATCCAAGGAGGGTTCTCCCCTTCCAAGGCGAGATGAGGTCCCAAATTTCTGACTGAACGTCTCGAGGCTAATCACACCTAACCTCTGGAAGTTCGCAAAGGGTCGCATATCACAGTAACGGGCCCTTTCTTGCAACTTCAAGAAAAGTTGCCGACATATCCCGGTTTCCACTCGAGAGGGAAGCGAGGGAGTCCAGCTCCTACGATCCAGAGAGCCCGCGTTTGCCGCGCACTATAGCTCAGTAGGAGGGATCTTTTCCCTGCGTGGTCGTTGAATAGAATTCCGATGGCGTTTCCCAGTACATACATCAAAGAGGGGGGTCGAATGCTCCGATCAGGAAAGGCGAGAGGAAGCTGCCAGTGTGTCGCACACTTTCCGAGATCCTCCTAGATGTCTCAGTCCATTCCAAAATCGGAAGCCTGTTTTCCGCGGCAACTGCCTCACTTTCAGGCGAGGAATCGACTGACACCCACGGTGGCACTTACGTGGACATCAGCTGTGGGAGAAGCGTCTGTGGGAAGGCTGGTGGGAAGCCACTGGGATTCTAAGGATACACGGGAAGGGAAGCGGTGAGCACTGCTGGCTACAGCTCGGGAGGAAAGCGCACGTGCATGCCGGCCCACTCGAGACAAGGAACATGGACTCCTGGAGGTAGACTCGCAGAAATACCAAGGTCCATGTCAACAACTGGAGAGGATGCCTCAGGTCCGGCAACCGGGGAACTCCACAGGCCGAAGGTCTTAGGCATTGGCATCGGCAGGAGAGGAATCCGCGAGAGGCCCTAGCAACTGCGCATGGGGGACTGGGCGTTTCCTGATGGGCCGACCAGAGGCGGGTCCCTGAGGTCGACCGTCGGTAAGTCGAGGAGCAACCTAGCCGCAACACGAGAAATCCAAGGAGGTTCTACCCACCAGGCGAGAGTAGGCCACATTTCCGCTGAGGTGTCTCCGGAGGCTAATCACACCTAACCTCTGGACAACTTTCCAAAAGGGTTTCCTTCACACGCGCTATTGCTCGCAACTCCAAAGAAGGATCGCCCTTGACATACCAGTCTCGCCACCCCGGGAGAGGAAGCAGCGAAGAGTCCCACGCACATGCCAGAGGAGCCCCCGTTTCCGCCTCCCTAGGCTCGAGAGGAGGGATCCTTTCGCGCGTGCGCTGGTCGGAAGAATTCAGGCGTTCCCGTCGGCAACTCAAGAGGAAGGCGCTCTCAAACAGGTAAAGGCGAGAGAACTCCCAGGGTCGTGCCAGCGCATTCCCATGAGTCCCCCAGATGTCTCAGTCGCATTCGCAGGGAAACCTGTTTTGCCTGTACTGCCATTCGACTTTCAAAAGGCCGAAGGATCGCTCACCAAAACGGTGGCAACGTGGGAGCAGGCCCTGTGTGAAAGGCCTGCGTGGAAAGCGTCATGGGGAAAGCTGAGAAAAAGCCGCCTGATGACTTTTGATCCACGCGAAGGGAAAGCGTGACTCTGCTGCTACAGCTGCGGAAGGAAAAGCGGCATGTGCATGCGCCGCTAACTCGAGACGGGACTGACTCCCACTTGGGAGACTCCCAGAAGTACAGACCAAGATCCATCGTCATCAACTGGAGAGGAATCCTCAGGTTCCGCAGCTGACACCACACAAGGTCTAGGCCCCAGCATTAACGGGAGAGGAATCCCGAGAGTTCCGCCAGAGCAACTCGTCATGGTGGAACTGGCCTTTCCCTGGAGGCCACCAGAGCGGGTCCCTGAGGTCCCCAGTTGTAGAGTCTGAGAGCACCTGCCGCAACTCGAGAAAAATGGCAGGAGGTTCTCCCCTCCAGGCGAGATGAGTGGCACATTTCCGCTGAAGGCGTCTCAGTATATTCACGCTATACGCCTCTGGAACTTTCTCAAAGGTTCTTCACAATCCCTTGCTGCAACTCAAGAAGTTCCCCCGACATACCCGTCTCCGACTCGAGAGGAAGCAAGCGAGAAGTCCCCCGTCGCCACCATTCGCAGAGGAGCCACGGTTTTCCGGCCTGCTAGCTCGAGAGGTGGGATTCCTTTCCCTGAGTGGTCGGAAAGAAATTCCGGCGTTCCCTGTCCCATGCTCAAAGAGGAGGCAGCTGCTCTACAAAGAAAGGCGCGAGAGGAACTCCAAGGGTCGTGCCACGCATTTCCAGTAGTCCCCCAATGTCTGCAGTCCAATTCCAGGGAAACCTGATTTCCGCCTGCACTGGCCTCAACTTTGCAAGCAGAGGATCGACTCAGCACCAACGGTGGCAGTGGGAAGCAGCCCTGTGGGAAGCCTCTTTGGGGAATGCTCTCGTGGGAAATGCTCCTGATGCCGTTGATCCACGCGAAGGGAAGCGTGACACTGCTGCTACCAACTTCGGGAGAAGGGAAAGCGCAGCGTGCATGCCCCATCAGTGCGAGAGCGAGGAGTGACTCCCCTGGGAGACTCCAGAACTACCGCCAGATCCCGATGTCAGCACTGGAGAGGAAATCCTCAGGTTCCGGGCACCGACACCTCGCACAATTGTCTTAAGCCTGGGCATCGATGGGAGAGGAATGCCGCGGAAATGCCGCCGCGACAACCTCGCATTGGGAACTGGCCGCTTTCCTGAGGGCACAGAGCGGGTCCCTAGAGGACACGCCGTCGTAAGTTTGAAGAAGCGCCTGCCGCTAACTCGAGAAACATTGCCAGGAGGTTCTCCCTTCCAGGCGAGATGAAGCCCATTTCTGCTGAGACGTCTCGAGGCTAATCACACGGCCTTAAACGCTCTGGAAGTTCAAGGGTCCTTCACAAGTGGGGGGAGACTGGGGCAAAAAAAGTTGCCCCGGAACATACCCGTTTCCACTCCGAGAGTAGCAACGAGAGTCCGCGCCCACATCCCAGAGGAGCCCGCGTTCCGCCTCATAGCTCGATACGGAGGGATGGCCTTTCCGCTGCGTGGTCGTGAAAGAATTGCCCGGCGTTTCCGCGGTTACATCTCAAGAGGGGGCGTGCTCCAGTAAAAAAGGCCAGCAGGAAGTCGAGAAGGAACTGCCATGTTTGTGGTCCACCTTTGCCCCCAGATCCCGCCAGATGTCTGCAGTTCCATTCGCAGCGGAAGGCCTGTTTTCCCCGCATGTGCGGCCTCACTTTTCAGCGCGAGGATCGACTGACAACCGAAACGGTGGCACGTGGGACATCACTGTGGGAAAGCCGTCGTGGGAAGCCTGGAGGGAAAGCGTCGTGGGAAAGCTCGAGGAAAGCCTCGAGGGAAAGCCACTGAATTCTAGGATAGCACGGGAAGGGAAGGGCATGACACTGCTGCTACAGCTCCGGGAGAAAAGCGGCAG
>NW_017211837.1:0-17264 GCF_001704415.2 Capra hircus
GTAATCTGGGCTGTAGGTTATTGTCTTTCATCACTTTAAGTATGTCTTGCCAATTCCCTCCTGGCTGAAGAGTTTCTATTGAAAGATCAGCTGTTATCTTATGGGAATTATGGAAATCCCCTTGTGTGTTATTTGTTGTTTTTCCCTTGCTGCTTTTAATATTTGTTCTTTGTGTTTGATCTTTGTTAATTTGATTAATATGTGTCTTGGGGTGTTTCGCCTTGGGTTTATCCTATTTGGAACTCTCTGTGTTTCTTGGACTTGGGTGATTATTTCCTTCCCCCATTTTAGGGAAGTTTTCAACTATTATCTCCTCAAGGATTTTCTCATGATCTTTCTTTCTGTCTTCTTCTTCTGGGACTCCTATAATTCGAATGTTGGAGCGTTTCATATTGTCCTGGAGGTCTCTGAGATTGTCCTCATTTCTTTTAATTCGTTTTTCTTGTTTCCTCTCTAATTCATTTATTTCTACCATTCTATCTTCTATTTCACTAATCTTATCTTCTGCCTCCGTTATTCTACTATTTGTTGCCTCCAGAGTGTTTCTAATCTCATTTATTGCGTTATTCATTATATTTTGACTCTTTTTTATTTCTTCTAGGTCCTTGTTAAACCTTTCTTGCATCTTCTCAATCCTTGGTCTCTAGGCTATTTATCTGTGTTTCCATTTTGATTTCAAGATTTTGGATCATTTTCACTATCAATATTCGGAATTCCTTCTCCGGTAGATTCCCTACTTCTTCCTCTTTTGTTTGGTTTGGTGGGCAACTCTCCTGTTCCTTTACCTGCTGAGTATTCCTCTGTCTCTTCATCTTGGTTATATTGCTGCGTTTGGGGTGGCCTTTTTATATTCTGGGAATTTGTGGAGTTCTCTTTATTATGGAGCTTCCTCACTTTGGGTGGGGTTCTATCAGTGGCTTGTCAAGGTTTCCTGGTTAGGGAGGCTTGTGTTGGAGTTTTGATGGGTGGAGCTGGGTTTCTTCTCTCTGGAGTGCAGTGGAGTGACCAGTAATGGGTTATGAGACATCAAAAGTTTTGGGATAATTTTGAGCTGCTTGTATATTGAAGCTCAGGGGTGTGTTCCTGTGTTGCTGGAGAATTTGCATGGTATGTCTTGTTTTGGAACTTGTTGGCCCTTGAGTGGAGCTTGGTTTCGGTGTAGGTATGAAGGCATTTGATGAGCTCCTATTGCTTAATGTTCCCTGAATTCAAGAGTTCTCTAATGTTTTCAGGCTTTGGATTTAAGCTTCCTGCTTCTGGTTTTCAGTTTTATTTTTACAGTAGCCTCTAGACTTCTCCATCTATACAGCACCAATGATAAAACATCTAGGTTAAAGATGAAAAGTTTCTCCACATTGAGGGACACTCAGAGAGGGTTCACTGAGTTACAAGGAGAAGAGAAGATGGAGGGGGTAGTTAGAGGTAACTAGAATGAGATGCGGTGAGATCAAAAGAGGAGAGAGCAAGCTAGCCAGTAGTCGCTTCCTTATGTGCACTCTATAGTCTGGACCACTCAGAGGTATTTACAGAGTTATACGGGGAAGAGGAGAGGGAGGAAGTAGACAGAGGTGACCAGGAGGATAAGAGAGAGGAATGAGTAGGAGAGAGACAAATCCTGCCAGTAACCAGTTCCTTAGGTGTTCTCCACCGTCTGGAACACATAGAGATTCACAGAGTTGGATAGAGAAGAGATGGGGGAGAAAAGAGACAGAGGCCACCTGGTGGAGAAAAAGGAGAGTCCAGAGGAGGAGAGAGTGGTCAAGCCAGTAATCTCGCTCTCAGGTAAACTTGGGTAGTGTGAAGTTTGGGTTTTTAAATGTACAAAATTGACAACAAAAACCTAAGAGCAAAGATTAAAAATCTAGAGTAGAGGTTGGATTTTCAAAGATACAATATTAAAGAAAAGCAGAAGGAAAAAGGAAGAAGAAAAAAATTATTAAAAAACAAACACACAAACAAAAGAAAAAAAAAAAAAAAACACCCACAACCATCCAAAGAGTATATATGGTGTTTGCCTTTAAAAAAAAAAAATTAGTAATAATAGGTTATAGAAATAAAAATTAGAGGAGAAATAGAAGACTTAACAATTTAAAAAAAGCTAGAAAAAAAAAAGAAAAACAAAAAGCAAAAAGCAAAAAAAAAAAAAAAGGAATAATTTTAAAAATATTAAAAATATATCTAGCCCTTCTCTGATGTTATGGGCCGTGTGGGCTCACTTCCAAGGTGGTTCCCTCTGTTTAACTTCTTCTGTTTGCTGGTTTTTTAGGCTCACTAGTTCAGTCGCGCTGTGGGGAGGGGGGATGCTGCAAACAAACAGCACTGTCGTGTGCACACCGCATCTCAGCCCACTTGACCTGTCCTTTCTCGCGGCGCACAAACCGCTCCGGCTCTACGATGCTCAGCCGGGAACCATCTGGGGCCGGCCCTAGGCTGTGTGCGCTTCCCCGGTCCAAGCCGCTCAGGTTCGGCGCTCAGGCAGCCCTCAGAGGCACAGATTCAGCTGGGACTGCGCTTTGTGCCCTTCCCAGGTCCGAGTAGCTCAGGAGTTTGGCGAGCGGATCGCCGAGGCTTGTCACCTTTTCCGCCGCTGCCGCTCAGCTCTCTGGGTGGACCGCTGGTGCACCCCGTGAGGCAAACTGTGACTGTCCAGCACCCCCAGGAGTCTTAGCAAAGGAGCCTGATTGCAGTTAGGTAAGTAAAGTCTCTCCGGGTCTGCAATTGCCCCTTTCCAGTCCTTATGGCTCTGGCTGCCTGTCCCCGGCGGGGGATGGTCTGCAGCCGGCTTTTTCCGTTCCGTCCTTTGTTCTGTGCTCGGTCCTGGCGGTGTCTTATGTTTGAGCTTTTCGCGTGGTAGCTATCCCACAGTCTGGTTTGCTAGCCCAAGTTAGATCATTCTGGTTGCGCGTGGGGCGTTCCTGCCCGATTCTTACAAAGCCCTGCAGCCCGCGCCTCCCGCGCGTCCCTGCCCTGCCCCACTTCCCAATGGCGGATGCAGGCGTCTGTGCTGCTTTTCCGCTGGGGAGTTACTGTTGGGCTTGTAATCTGTTGGTTTTAATTATTTATCTATTTTTCGTTCCTGTTATGTTGCCCTCTGTGTTTCCAAGGCTCGCCACAGACTCGGCAGGGAGAGTGTTTCCTGGTGTTTGGAAACCTCTCTTCTTAAAATTCCCTTCCTGGGACGGGCTTCCTTCCCGGGACGGAGCTCCCTCCCCACCTCCTTTGTCTCCTTTTTCGTCTTTTATATTTTTCCCTACCTGTTTTTGAAGACAATGGTCTGCTTTTCTGGTTGCCTGATGTCCTCTGCCAGCCTACAGAAGTTGTTTTGTGGAGTTTGCTCGGCGTTGAAATGTTCTTTTGAGGAATTTGTAAGGGAGAAAGTGATCTTCCCGTCCTATTCCTCCGCCATCTTTCCCTCCCCCCATAAGATTTCAATTCTCAAAATAGAGAAGTTATACAAAAACACTTCACTAAATTTTGATCAAAATTTATGCCTTTTATTTGAAGTTTATTATAGAAACATAACATCTTTATTTTATTAATATTATTATTATTACAGAAACACCTGGTTTCCCAGGTGGCCCTGAAGGAGGAATCTGAGTTCTTGTTTATGAAGCTGAAGAATGAACCTCATGAACACACAGATACTCACAGTAGGAAGTGAATAGGATTTATTTTAGAGAAAAGAAAAATACAAAGCTCTCAGCATAGACACTGAGAGGGGGGAAAGTGTTCCCCAAAAAGGTGGGACCTACAGCAGTTTGGGAGAATCCTTATGGATGGAGGAGACAGGTGAGCTACAGTCCATGGGGTAACAAAGAGTCAGACATGACTAAGCAACTAAGCATGGCACAGCACATTTCCTTACTAGTATTGATCTGTACATTTTTGGTTGGCTCCTGTCCTTAAAATATGTTATTTCTAACCAATCAGTTTAAAGATCACAGTGTTTAACATCTTTATGGCTTCTCTTGATCCTTGGATTAAGTTGCTACCCTTTTTCATACCCCTTGGCCATTTTACAATGGATCAGACTAAAGATTAACAGTCACCAGTTGTTTTTCCATCAGGCATATGGAACGGAAGTTAATTATTGCCTTTTCTGGGATCTGAGTGCTAATAATTTATCAGACCAAGGACACATTCCAGGAATTTGGGACAAAAGATATGGTTTTAGGTTAATGGAGCAAAATGTTTATTGAAAACAAGATAGAAGTCTCAGAGTCCCACACTGACTGCCTACCAATTTCTACCTCAGCACTTGTGGTAAAGAACCCACCTGCCAATGCAGGAGGCATAAGACATGGGTTGGAAGATACCCTGCAAGAGGGCATGGCAACCAACTCCGGTATTCTTGCCTGGAAAATCTCATGGACAGAGGAGCCTGGTGGGCTACAGTCCCTGGGGTCACAAAGAGTTGAACACTACTGAAGTGACAGCACACACACACACACACACACACACACACACACACTCACAGAAACATATATGCAAAGAAGTAAGCAGAAATTATTTTTAGTATGTGACACTTGGAATCATGCCTGTTGCAGAGTGGAAACCAATTTTGACTCCATGTTGGAAACAGTTTTATTGACTTGCTTTTCATTGCTTTTATTATTATAATCATACTTAATAGATTGCCTCTTCCCCTCTGTCTGACTGTAAACTAAAGTGCCTTTTTCAGCTCATAGGGAGATAATCTGATCCGGCCTACCTGTGAATAGAAGAGCTTAGCACGCCCCTTCCAAAGGCTAGCCATTCTCTTGAAGATATTTTGTAAGACTGAAGACTCTTTCACTTTACTTCCCCACTGTCTCCCTCTCTATATATTCTGCCTTTTGATTTTAGTTCCTCATTGCTTTTCTCTCTCTAACTCTACAAAAGAACCTGGCATCCAGACCCTGACAAGATGGTTATTTTGAGGTGCCAACCTGCCATCTTCTCAGTCAGCTAGCTCCCCAAATAAAGTCCCTTCCTTGTCTTAAACCCTCATCTCTCAGATTTATTTACCTATTGTGTGATGAGCAGAGTGAGTTTGGGCTTGGTAACATACAGACCTGGGACAAATCCCAGCTGTGTGATTAGTGGAAACACTAAGAAAACATTCCTATTCAGTTTGACAATTTTGCTTCTCTCAGCCTAGATTTCCACTGAAGGAACGAAAACTTTTTTCCCATCCTTCTTGCTAAATCCCAACATGAGAAGAACAGTATGTCTCTTGGTTATGACAAGACAAATCTCTTTTAGAAGTTATAAATTTCCTTATCTTAGCATGTAATTTATCTGATGTTTTCACCTTAAAGGAGGTAATTGCTTACATTTCAAATGATCTTTTGAAATGGGAATCTGGCTTCTTGTTCATGGAGCTGAAGAATGAACTTCATGAACACACAAACACAGTAGCAAGCAAATAAGATTTATAAAGAAAAGTACAAAGCTCTCAGCACAGACACTGAGAAGGGGTAAAGTGCCCCCAAAAGGCAGAACTTACAGCAGTTTACATCCTTACTAGTATTGACCTGTACATTTTTGTTTGGTTCCTGTCCTTAACATACGTCATTTCTAACCAATCAGTTTAAAATGCTTAACTTGCCATTTTTATAGATTCTGTTGATCCCCAGTTTCTAAGTCTTCTCAGGCATTGAATCACCATACCATGACCCTATCTTATTTAGATAGAAAATCATTAGGTAGGAGTTAAGGCCTGGGTTTCTCTCCCTAAAAATTCAATTCCAATATCCACCTATTTTTTCAAACAAGTGTCTCACTCCAGTGTTCCAGCAAACTACAGTGGTACTTACTGTCCTGTTCCTTGACATTCAGAGGGATGCCTTCCTGGCCCAGAGGCCATAAAACACTCAAACCCATGATAGGACAATCAGTAACTGGTATCCAGCTCATCAAGGGGAAAAACACCAGGTGGGCCATTAACTTAAAAATATATATATACATCTGGTTCTTGAACAAAGGCCTGAGGTCATGAGAAAAGGTCAGGTCCTGAGACTCAAAGTCTTAGGGAAATCCAAGGACTGGAAAATCAAAGAAAGCCACAAAATTTAAAAGATGGACATGCTGATTTTTAAGCTCATTGGTCAGGGACCCCTGAGCCAACCCACAATGATCAGGTCAATATTGGTAAAGATATAAACTGTTGTGATTCCTATGGTTTCAGGACACTTTTCCTCCCTCTCAGTGTCTATGCTGGGAGCACTGTACTTCCATTCTCTGAAGTCAAACTCTGCCTGTGTGAGTGTCTCCATGTTTGTGGAGTTCATTCTTCAGCCTCGTGGGTGGAACTCAGAATACCATTTCATTATGACCCCTTTCACAAATGACCAGATATGGACCAAAAGTTGATGGTTTGCCTGTTGTTTTTCTTATAGATAAGAGGGCCAAGAGTTAATGGTTGTCCAGTCCTGAATCTGGGCATTTTGTGATCTACCAGACCAGGGATACATTCCTCTGAAAGTCAGGAAACTGCAACAAAGGGTATAGCTTTAGGTTAATGGAGTGAGATGTTTATTGAGATAAAGATTGAGGCCTCAAGAGTCCTACACTCACTGCCTAGCAATTTCTACCTCACTCTGATGATATGTTGATGATTAATAAGCCTTGAGTCTCAAAGTAGCATTCTTGAGGGGCAATTTAAAATCACATGTTAGGTTTTTAAGTTACAAATGAATGTGAAGGAATCTGATGATTTTAAGTGAATTATGTGCAAATATATTTTGATAACATTAGAAATTCAGGTGATCATTATCTCAGGATTCCTCATTAAATTTATTATAGTTGATGTGAAAAGAGTGAACTATGCAGGACAAGACCAATTACATCTCCTTTCAAAGGCTTAGTTTACAATACTGGCTGTCTATAAATTATAATCTCTAAAATTTATTTATATGATATACAACTAAATAAGTGCTGATTAGTAGTAAATAACCAGCAGTATATTCATCAGAATATAAGTGCTTCCCAGTCATCATCTCACTATAGTCTTGGTTCTAATATATTAATGCATTTCTGCCGGATAAATGCCAAATAGGCCAGAGACTATTCCATATAAACTTAAGAAGTCATTGTATAAATGAACCTATATATTTTCAAGAGTTGATTTATATAAACAAATTTATATACTAAAGGTGGGTAAAGATATACTACATATGCTAAAGACACACTGTACATGGGTTCTGGCAACTAAAAAAAACATATACACTACCTGAGAGTAGAGTTATTTTATTTGGTGGGAATGTTTAGGACTCTGAGCCCATGAGACAGCATCCCAGTAGCTCTGAGAAAACTGCTCCAATGAGTCCAGAGGGGAAGTCAGGCCACATACAGATGTGCAACAAAGGGAACAGACAATCTGAATATCAAAGGTCAGGTATCATATTAAGAAATTAACATTCTGTGTATAGAAAGATGCAAGCCTCTGGTCTCACTGAATGCATTCCTTTCATAAGGACCTCAGCTATCTGGGGCCAATCCTGTTTCTTTATACACCTTAAAGAGTGGCAGATGGCTGCTTCTAGAATTCCCCCAGCTTGTCATCACTCACCGTGGAGGGCAGTAGTACCTACTGGATCAGTTTTGGGGACCCTCATTCAGATTTGGAGAAATCACTGATGGCTGTTACATTTTTTGTTTATTGACATGGCAAGAGATACTTTCACAGTTGCAAGAGAAAAGACTGATGAAAATTAGAAACTGAGAAAACAATATGGCTTGTACCCCCCAATCTGGCTCCAGAGCATAAATATGAGCTCTTATAGGAAGAAATGCAAAAAGCCAAAGCTGAAAGAGCTGTTCTACTAAAGACCCATGTGATAGCTGGTCCCCCAAATCTTAGTTGATGAATTTTACACCCATTTGCAGGAAGGGATGCCCTCCTCCATTTTAGCTATAAAACTCTGTTAAAACTCTAGAAAGAGGACTTGAATTTTTTTAATGTTGCTCAGTTAATAGAGATGAGGTCACATAAGATAAAATCAGTGAAATAAATCAATATAACATATAACATATGTTTGCTACTACCAAATCCTAAAGTAACTGGTTTAGATATTTCTCCAACCTCACCAAAAGCATCTTAGTTCTTGCCCTTATTGATATTGCCCATGTAATTATCTCTTACATAGACAAATGCTTCATAAGCACTGGTCCTGGTACAACTCTTGTCTGTAAAACTTTATTCATAAAACATTTTAGAAAAGGAAAATTTTTTCATGTATCGAAGTCAAGTGTTTGAAAAAACTTTTTAATTTGGAGATTAACAGATAATTTAGTTTAGCTATATTGAGAGGTAATGTTGGCAAGAGTTTTTTTCCTTTTTATATATTTTATTGTGAGAAATATTTTTTAAATTTATTTTAAGGGAAGATAAATTAATTTACAATATTGTAATGCTTTTTGCCATACATCAGCATGAGTCAACTATAGGTATACATGTGTCTCCCTCATCCTGAAGCCCTCTCCCACCTCCCTCCCCACCCTATCCTTTTGGGTTGTCCCAGAGAACAGGTTTGGGTGCCCTGCTTCATGCATTAAACTTGCACTGGTTATCTATTGTGCATATGTTAATGTATATGTTTAATGCTATTCTGTCAAATCATCCCATCTTTTCCTTCTCCCACTGAGTCCAAAAGTCTGTTCTTTATGTCTATGTCTTCTTTGTTACCCTACATGTAGAATCATTGGTACCATGAAGGATAGCTGTCCCTTGCCCCAAGGACATTGTTCATTCCTTAGAGTGACCTCTTGAATTGGTTCCTTTAAGAAAATTTCCCTATCTATTCCCCAGCACCCTTTTCTGCCACTGTGGAGTATGATTGAAATAACAGTAATAACAGAGCAGAGCCACCATTCATAGATAACCAATAATTAAAAACCAAGCCCTGTCTCTTTAAATGGGCATACTGGCAAATATAAAATTCAACTTCAGTGGGCTTTAAAGGTAAAGAAACCAGACTTCCCTGGTGGTCCAGTGGTTAAGAATATATCAGCCAATGCAGAGGACATGGGTTTGATCCTTGGTCTGGGAAGATTCCACATGCTACAAGGCAACTAAACCCATGAACCACAACTACTGAAACCTGTATCTCTAGAGCTGTGCTCTGCAACAAGAGAAAGCCTACACACCACAGCCAGATAGTAGCTCCATCTGCCACAACTAGAGAAAGCATGTGTGTAGCAATAAAGACCCACTACAACCAAAATAAAATTTATTAATTAATATTAAAAATGGTAAAGAAAACCTATTGATTCATAAAATTAAAAATTCAGGTATCAGGTGTGGTAAACACAGACTGTATTTATCCGTGACTTTACCCTTCTTTGTGCATTGACTTGTTCCTTAGACTGGCTTCCCTCGTGGAAACAAAATGGCTTTGGTAGTACTTTTGTTCAGTCATTGAAGTTAAAGAAGACTGTCTTCTAGATCATTTTCCATGTAGATGTATTGACTGAAAGGAAAAAATGCACAGCATAAAAGTTGTAAATTGAGTCTTATTCAGGGACTGTACTAAGGAAGGCTAGGAAACACACTCTCAGATAGCTCTTAAGTACCGTACCAAAGAGGTAAAGGAGAAGCCAGGAATATATAATGTTTTTGCTGGAAAAAACATTTAAAACATAAAAAGACTACTGCTAATCAGAAAATCAAGTTAATGATTTTAAGGCTTTTCTATGTTTGGGAAGATGCAAGAATCTGGGGTTATTGACATTTTTCCTTAGATTTGCATTTTAACTATCAAGGGACCAATATACCCAAAGTAGAGAATGCATCTTGTTTTTTTACATACTGAATTCCTTTCAGGCCATACTGTCAGTGGGTTGCGGGGGACTGCCCGTGAAGGGTTAAGTCTTGGGAGCTGCTCGGCAGGTTATGCAGAGCCTTAGGCATATTCCTAAGCTCCCTGTCCCGCCCCCCTGAAGAATTTTTATAGCCCTTAAGGCTCTGGGATGTCTAGTTCCTGCAACACTTCATAGAAGATAGATTATCTTATTATGTTCTGTACACAATGGTAAGGGTCTGGTGATTGTATCCTGAGATTAAAAACAATCTTGTAAATGTCATAAGTCACGTACATTATCCTATATATACTGTAGCATAATAAAGAAAGGCATCAGCCATTTTGGTCTGATCCTCTCAACCCCATCTTTTGTCTCTCTCTTATTTTTCTTAGCGGGGACGCTCTGTTCTCTCCCTGTGCAGGTGCAACTCTTGCTTGTGCTGGCCGCGGCAGGTGGCGCCCAACTTGGGGCTGTTCGACAGTTTTCCTCGCCACTACTCTTATTAGCTGAAAAGAGTGAGTATATAAGTATACAAGTGATTTAAATTAAGGAGGAGTAGTAAGGTATATAGTTGAGAGTATAAATATGGGACAGACGCATAGTCGTCAATTGTTTGTACATATGTTATCTGTAATGTTAAAACATCGGGGAATTACTGTTTCCAAACCTAAATTAATCAATTTTCTTTCATTTATTGAGGAAGTTTGCCCTTGGTTCCCCAGAGAAGGCACAGTAAATTTAGAGACATGGAAGAAGGTAGGGGAACAAATTCGGACTCATTATACTCTACATGGCCCTGAAAAAGTCCCTGTTGAAACTTTATCCTTTTGGACACTAATTCGTGATTGCCTGGACTTTGATAATGATGAATTAAAACGTTTAGGAAATTTATTGAAACAGGAAGAAAATCCTCTCCATGTTCCTGATTCGGAACCCAGGTATGCTGTTCCCGAGGGAGTTGAAGGCGACCCTCCGTTTTCTAAATTATCGCGTCCTTCGGATAATGATGATTCACTTTCATCCACAGATGAGGCGGAATTAGACGAAGAAGCTGCTAAATACCATCAAGAAGATTGGGGTTTTTTGGCACAAGAAAAGGGGGCGTCAACATCTAAAGATGATTTGGTTGAATGTTTAAAAAACCTCACTGTTGCTTTACAAAACTCAGGAATTAAGCTTCCTAGTAACAACTCTAAATCTCCTTCTGCTCCGCCTCTTCCCCCTGCCTATGCTCCTTCCGTTGTAGCTGGTCTCGATCCCCCTTCGGGGCCTCCTCCTCCATCTGAGATTGTGTCTCCCCTGCAGAAGGCATTGAGACAAGCACAACGACTTGGTGAGGTTGTCTCCGATTTTTCTCTTGCTTTTCCTGTCTTTGAAAATAACAACCAGCGTTTTTATGAAGCGCTGCCTTTCAAACAATTAAAAGAGTTAAAGATTGCTTGCTCACAATACGGTCCTACCGCTCCATTCACTATTGCTATGATAGAAAATTTGGGTACTCAAAATCTACCCCCAAATGATTGGAAACAAATAGCTAGGGCCTGTCTTTCGGGGGGAGATTATTTACTATGGAAATCTGAATATGTTGAACAGTGTGCTCGTATAGCCGATGTTAATTGGCAGCAAGGTATACAGACCTCCTATGAAATGTTGACTGGTGAAGGCGCTTTCCAGGCTACTAATACTCAACTTAACTTCTTACCTGGTGCATATGCACAAATATCAAATGCGGCTCGGCAGGCATGGAAAAAACTTCCTAGCTCCAGTACTAAGACAAAAGATCTTTCAAAAGTCCGACAGGGACCTGATGAGCCTTATCAGGACTTCGTGGCATGGCTCTTAGATACTATAGGTAAGATAATGTCAGATGAAAAGGCTGGGATGGTATTAGCAAAACAATTGGCTTTTGAAAACGCTAACTCTGCCTGTCAAGCTGCTTTACGACCTTATCGAAAAAAGGGAGACCTGTCTGATTTTATTCGCATTTGTGCTGACATTGGACCCTCCTACATGCAAAGCATTGCTATGGCAGCGGCATTACAAGGAAAAAGCATTAAAGAGGTACTTTTTCAGCAACAGGCCAAGAACAAGAAAGGATATCAAAAGTCAGGTAATTTGGGTTGCTTTGTTTGTGGTCAACCTGGCCATCGGGCTGCAGTGTGCCCCCCAAAACAACAAATCCCTGTTAACACTCCTAATTTATGCCCACGATGTAAAAAGGGAAAGCATTGGGCCCGGGATTGTCGTTCTAAAACTGATGTTCAAGGTAATCCTTTACCCCCGGTTTCGGGAAACTGAGTGAGGGGCCAGCCCCTGGCCCCGAAACAATGTTATGGGGCAACACTGCAGGTTCCCAAAGAACCATTGCAGACCTCTATCGAGCCACAAGAGGCAGCGCGGGATTGGACCTCTGTGCCACCTCCTACACAGTATTAACCCCCAAGATGGGGGTTCAAACCCTTGCCACAGGAGTGTTTGGGCCTTTACCTCCAGGAACTGCTGGACTGCTTTTGGGGCGCAGCAGTGCGTCTTTTAAAGGAATACTTATTCATCCTGGTGTGATTGACTCTGATTATACAGGAGAGATAAAAATATTAGCCTCCGCTCCTAACAAAATTATTGTAATCAATGCAGGACAACGTATAGCTCAACTCCTTTTAGTTCCATTAGTTATACAAGGAAGAACAATTAACCGAGACCGTCAAGAAAAAGGTTTCGGGTCCTCTGACGCCTATTGGGTGCAAAATGTTACCGAGGCACGACCAGAACTTGAGCTACGCATTAATGGTAAGCTTTTCCGCGGAGTGCTTGATACAGGGGCCGATATTAGCGTTATTTCTGAAAAATACTGGCCTACTACATGGCCTAAACAAATAGCTATTTCCACTCTTCAAGGTATTGGCCAAACTACCAATCCAGAACAAAGTTCGTCCCTTCTTACTTCGAGGGATAAAGATGGCCATACAGGCCAATTTAAACCTTATATTCTGCCCCATCTTCCAGTTAATCTATGGGGGCGTGATATATTAAGCAAAATGGGTGTTTATTTATATAGTCCTTCACCCACCGTAACAGATTTGATGTTAGATCAGGGCTTACTCCCAAACCAAGGTTTAGGTAAACAACATCAAGGCATCATTTTACCCCTTGATTTAAAATCTAATCAAAGTCGAAAGGGCTTGGGGTGTTTTCCCTAGGGACTTCTGATTCTCCTGTGACACATGCCGATCCTATTGATTGGAAATCTGAGGAACCGGTATGGGTCGATCAGTGGCCCCTAACACAAGAGAAACTTTCTGCCTCACAACAGCTGGTGCAAGAACAGCTGAGACTTGGGCATATTGAACCCTCTACCTCTGCGTGGAATTCCCCAATTTTTGTTATTAAAAAGAAGTCTGGAAAATGGAGATTGCTACAAGACCTTCGTAAGGTAAACGAAACGATGATGCATATGGGAGCCCTACAACCTGGGTTGCCCACTCCTTCCGCTATACCTGACAAATCCTATATCATTATTATAGATTTAAAAGATTGTTTTTACACTATTCCTCTTGCACCCCAAGATTGTAAAAGATTTGCCTTTAGTTTGCCCTCTGTTAATTTTAAAGAGCCTATGCAACGCTATCAATGGAGAGTCCTCCCACAAGGAATGACTAATAGCCCTACGTTGTGTCAAAAATTTGTTGCCACAGCATTAGCTCCCGTTCGTCAACTTTTTCCTCAGTTATATTTAGTTCGTTATATGGATGATATATTACTAGCTCATGCTGACGAACATCTATTGTATCAAGCTTTTTCTATTCTAAAAAAACACTTGAGTCTTAATGGTCTTGTCATTGCTGATGAAAAAATTCAAACTCACTTTCCCTATAATTATTTGGGTTTCTCCTTATATCCTCGCGTTTATAATACCCAATTAGTAAAATTACAGACTGATCATTTAAAAACTCTAAATGACTTTCAAAAAACTTCTAGGAGACATCCAATTGGATACGCCCTTATTTAACATTACCCACTTACACCTTGCAACCATTATTTGACATCCTTAAAGGTGACTCTGACCCTGCGTCACCCCGAACACTTTCTTTAGAAGGACGATCAGCCTTACATTCAATAGAAGAAGCCATTAGACAACAACAGATTACTTATTGTGATTACCAACATCATGGGTCTGTATATACTTCCTACCCCTCAAGTACCCACAGGGGTTCTTTATCAAGATAAACCTTTGCGATGGATATATCTTTCTGCTACTCCAAATAAACATCTGCTCCCTTACTATGAGCTTGTTGCAAAAACTGTAGCAAAAGGACTCATGAGGCCATCCAATATTTTGTATGGAACCCCCTTTCATTGTATTCCTTATGCTTTAGAACAACAAGATTGGCTTTTTCAATTTCAGATAATTGTTCTATAGCTTTCGCAAATTACCCGGGACGGATTACTCATCATTATCCTTCTGATAAATTGTTACAATTTGCTAGCTTTCATGCCTTTATTTTTCCAAAAATAGTTCGCCGACAACCCATTCCCGAAGCGACACTTATATTTACAGATGGATCTTCTAATGGTACTGCAGCTTAATTATTAACCATCAAACCTATTATGCACATACCAGTTTCTCTTCTGCCCAGGTTGTAGAATTATTTGCAGTCCATCAAGCATTGCTGACTGTACCCACTTCCTTCAATTTATTTACAGACAGCTCCTATGTGGTCGGTGCTTTACAGATGATTGAAACTGTTCCAATTATCGGCACAACCTCTCCTGAAGTTCTTAACTTATTTACATTAATTCAACAGGCCCTTCACCGTCGTCAATACCCGTGTTTCTTTGGGCATATTCGTGCCCATTCCACCCTTCCTGGTGCCCTGGTACAAGGCAATCACACTGCGGACGTTCTTACTAAACAGGTGTTTTTTCAATCAGCTATTGATGCAGCCCAAAAATCTCATAACTTACATCACCAAAATAGTCATTCTTTACGGTTACAATTTAAGATTTCCGTGAAGCTGCACGACAAATCGTAAAATCTTGCTCTACCTGTCCTCAATTCTTTGTTCTCCCTCAATATGGTATCAACCCTCGAGGTTTACACCCTAATCATCTCTGGCAAACAGATGTCACTCACATTCCTCAATTTGGGCGTCTTAAATATGTTCATGTCTCCATCGACACTTTTTCCCATTTTCTCATGGCCTCCCTTCATACTGGAGAATCAACTCGTCATTGTATTCAACATTTGCTCTTTTGCTTTCTATTTCAGGAATCCCACACACCCTTAAAACAGATAATGGACCCGGTTATACTAGCCGTTCTTTCCAACGTTTTTGTCTTTCTTTCCAAATTCATCATAAGACAGGAATTCCATATAATCCACAGGACAAGGTATTGTAGAACGAGCCCATCAACGCCTTAAACATCAATTATTAAAACTAAAAAAGGGGAATGAACTGTATAGCCCTCACCGCATAACGCCTTAAATCATGCTCTTTATGTTCTAAACTTTTTTAACTTTAGACGCAGAAGGCAATTCAGCAGCCCAACGTTTTTGGGGAGAACGGTCCTCATGCAAAAAACAACTTGTACGATGGAAAGATCCACTTACCAATCTGTGGTATGGGCCAGACCCTGTATTAATATGGGGACGGGGGCATGTTTGTGTTTCCCACAGGATGCCGAAGCGCCGCGCTGGATCCCGGAGAGGCTGGTACGTGCGACGGAGGAACTCCCTGACATATCAAATGCATCGGCATGACATTGGGCGAGCCCATGAGTGAGCTGCCTACCCAAAGGCAGATTGAGGCGTTGATGCGATATGCTTGGAATGAGGCTCATGTACAACCTCCAGTGACACCTACAAATATACTGATCATGTTATTATTATTGTTACAGCGGATACAAAACGGAGAGGCTGCGGCTTTTTTGGGCATACATTCCTGATCCGCCTATGATTCAATCATTAGGATGGGATAAAGAAATAGTACCTGTCTATGTCAACGATACAAGTCTTTTAGGAGGAAAATCAGACATTCACATTTCCCCGCAGCAAGCCAATATCTCTTTTTATGGCTTACTACACAATATCCTATGTGCTTTTCTTATCAATCACAACATCCTCACTGTATACAGGTATCAGCTGATATATCCTATCCTCGAGTGACTATTTCTGGCATTGATGAAAAAACCGGAAAAAGATCGTACCGTGACGGAACTGGACCTCTCGACATTCCGTTTTGTGACAAACATCTAAGCATCGGCATAGGAATAGACACTCCTTGGACTTTATGTCGAGCCCGGGTTGCATCAGTGTACAACATCAACAATGCCAATACCACCTTTTTATGGGATTGGGCACCTGGGGGAAAACCTGATTTCCCCGAATATCGAGGACAGCATCCACCCATTCTCTCTGTAAACACTGCTCATATATATCAAACAGAACTGTGGAAACTTTTGGCTGCTTTTGGTCATGGCAATAGTCTATATTACAACCCAATATTAGTGGGAGTAAATATGGTAATGTAGGAGTTACGGGGTTTTTTATCCCCCGAGCTTGTGTCCCTTACCCATTCATGTTGATACAAGGCCATGTGGAAATAACACTGTCATTAAATATTTATCATTTAAATTGTTCTAATTGCATACTTACCAATTGCATAAGAGGTGTTGCCAAAGGAGAACAAGTTATAATAGTAAAACAACCTGCTTTTGTAATGTTACCTGTTGAAATAACTGAAGCTTGGTATGACGAGACTGCTTTAAAATTGCTACAACGCATTAACACGGCTCTTAGCCGCACTGAAAGAAGTGTGAGCCTGATTGTTTTGGGTATAGTATCTTTAATCACCCTTATAGCACTGCTGTTACCGCTTCTGTATCTTTAGTACAATCCATTCAAGCTGCTCATACTGTAGATTCCTTGTCATATAATGTTACTAAAGTAATGGGAACACAAGAAGATATAGATAGAAAAATGGAAGATAGATTATCAGCTTTATATGATGTGGTTAGAGTTCTAGGAGAACAAGTTCAGAGCATTAGTTTTCGCATGAAAATTCAATGTCATGCTAATTATAAGTGGATTTGTGTTACAAAAAAGGCTTATAATGCATCTGACTTTCCGTGGGATAAGGTGAAAAACATCTACAAGGAATTTGGTTTAATACTAATGTTTCTCTAGATCTATTGCAATTGCATAATGAAATTCTTAATATTGAAAATTCTCCAAAAGCTACTCTAAATATAGCTGATACTGTCAACAATTTTTTTACAAAATCTATTTTCTAACTTCCCTAGCTTGCATTCACTGTGGCGAAGCATAATTGCTGTGGGCGCGGTTCTGACTGTTGTGCTTATCGTAATTTGTTTAGCTCCTTGTTTTATTCGTAGCATTGTTAAAGAATTTTTACATGTGAAAATTCTGATACATAAAAACATGTTGCAACACCGACATCTTATGGAGCTTTTAAAAAATAAAG
>NW_017211838.1:0-17263 GCF_001704415.2 Capra hircus
CACCGGACACGTGGGACAGCCCTGTGGAAGAGCCTAGTGGGAAAGACTCGAGGGAAAGTCACAGATCCCTTGGTCCACGCAAGACGAAGCGTGACACTGCTACTACAGCATGGGAGGAAAGGGCACGCTCATGCCCCCACTCGAGACATCACCTGAATCCCCTGGGAGACTCCAGAGGTACCCCAAGACCCATGTCAGCACTGGAAAGGAATCCTCAGGTTCCGGCACGACTGCACACAAGGTCTTAGGCCCCGACATCGACAGGAGAGGAATCCCGAGAGGCCCCGGAGCAACTCGCATGGGGACTGGGCTTTCCTGAGGCCACCAGAGCGGGTCCCTGAGGTCCCCGTCGTAAGTCGAGAGCACCTGCCGCTCCTCAGGAAAAAATCCAGAGGTTCTCCCCTCCAGGCGACATGAGGCCATTTCCCCTGAAGTGTCTCGAGGCTAATCACACCTAACCTCTGGAACTTCCAAAGGGTCCTTCACACCTTGCTGCAAACTCAAGAAGGTCCCTGACATACCCGTCTCCACTCGAGAGGAAGCACGAGAGTCCGCCCACATCCAGAGGAGCCCCGTTTCCCCCTCTTAGCTCGAGAGGAGTGATCGTTTCACTGCGTGGTTGGAAAGAATTCTCTGCGTTCCTGTCGCATCTCAAGAGGAGGCGCGCTCTCCACAGGAAAGGGAGAGAAACTACAGGGTCGTGCCACCATTCCCAGAGTCCCCATATGTCTCAGTCCATTGCAGGAATCCTGTTTTCACTGCACTGCCTCGACTTTCAAGCCGAGGATCGACTCACACCACGGTGGCACGTGGACAGCCCTGAGGGAAAGCCTAGTGGGAAAGCCTCGAGGGAAAAGCCACAGATCCCTTGATTAAAAGCGAAGGAAGCGTGACACTGCTGCTACAGCTCGGAGGAAGAACACTTGCATGCCCACACTCGAGCGAGGACTGACTCCCCTGGGAGACTCCATAAGTACCCCAAGATCCATGTTCAGCACAGAGAGGAATCCTCAGGTTCCGGCACCGACTCCACACAAGGTCTTCGGCCCGGATCAGGGGAGAGGAATCCCGAGAGGCCCCCGAGCAACTCGTATGTGGACCTGCCTTTCCTGCAGGCCACCAGAGCGGGTTGCTGAAGTCCCCGTCGTAAGTCAAGAGCACCTGCCGCAACTCAAAAAATCCAGGAGGTTCTCCCTTCCAGGCGAGATGAGGCCCATTTCCGCTGAGGCGTCTCGAGGCTAATCACACCAAACCTCTGGAACTTCCAAAGGGTCCTTCACACACTTGCTAAAACTAAAGAATTTCGCCGACATACCCGTCTCCACTCGAGAGAAGCACGAGAGTCCCGCCCACATCTAGAGGAACCCGTTTCCGCCTCCTAGCTCGAGAGGAGGGATCCTTTCCCTGCATGGTCGGGAAAGAATTCCCGCGTTCCCGTCGCATCTCAAGAGGAGGCGATCTCCACAGGAAAGGCGAGAGGAACCAGGGTCCTGCCTCCATTCCCTGAGTCCCGCAGATGTCTCAGTCCATTCCAGGGAAAACTGTTTCCCTGCACTGCCTCTACTTTCAAGCCGAGGATCGACTCACACCACGGTGCACATGGGACAGCCCTGTGGGAAAGACTCGTGGAATGCCTCGAGAGAAAGCCTCGTGGGAAAGCCTCAAGGGAAGCCACAGTTGCTTGATTCACGCGAAGGGAAGTGTGACACTACTGCTACAGCTCCGGAGGAAAGCGCACGTGCATGCCCCAGTCGAGACGAGGACTGACTCCCTGGGAAGACTCCAGAAGTACCCAAGATCCACGTCAGCCCTGGAGAGGAATCCTCACGTTCCGGCACCGACTCCAAACAAGGTCTTAGGCCCCGCATCAACGGGAGAGGAATCCCGAGTGGCCCCGAGCAACTAGCATGGGGACTGGCCATTCCTGAGGCCATCAGAGCGAGTCCCTGAGGTCACCGTCATAAGTCGAGAGCAACTGCCGCAACTCGAGAAAATCCAGGAGGCTCTCCCCTCCAGGCGAGATGAGGCCCGTTTCCTCTGAGGCGACCCCAGGCTAATCACACCTAACCTCTGGAAATTCCAAAACGTCCTTCACATCCTTGCTGCAACTCAAGTAGTTCCCCGACATATCCGTCTCCACTCGAGAGGAAGCACGAGAGCCCGCCCACATCCAGAGGAGCCCCGTTTCCACCTCATAGCACCAGAGGAGGGATCTTTTCCCTGCATGGTCGGGAAAGAATTCCCGGCGTTCCCGTCGCATCTCAAGAGGGGACGCTCTCCACCGGAAAGGCGAAAGGAACTCCAGGGTCGTGCCACCATTCCCAGAGTCCCCCCAGCTGTCTCAGTCCATTCCAGGGAAACCTGTTTTCCCTGCACTGCCTCGACTTTCAAGTCGAGGATCGACTCACACCACGGTGGCTCGTGGGACAGCCCTGTGGGAAAGCCTCGTGGGAAAGCTTGGTGGGAAAGCCTCGAGGGAAAGCCACAGATTCCTTGATCCCCGCGAAGGGAAGCGTGACACTGCTGCTACAGCTCGGGAGGAAACCGCACGTGCATGCCCCACTCGAGACGAGGACTGACTCCCCTGGGGAGACTCCAGAAGTACCCCAAGATCCATGTCAGCACTGGAGGGGAATCCTAAGGTTCCGGCACCGACTCCACACAAGTCTTAGGCCCCGGCATCGTCGTGAGGGGAATCCCGAGTGGCCCCCGTGCAACTCGCATGGGGACTGGCCTTTCCTGAGGCCACCAGAGCGGTTCCCTGAGGTCCCCATCGTAAGTCGAGAATAGCTGCCCCAACACGAGAAAATCCAGGATGTTCTCCCATCCGAGCGAGATGAGGCCCAATTCCGCTGAGGCGTCTCGACGCTAATCACACCTAACATCTGGAACTTCCAAAGGGTCCCTCACACCCTTTCTGCAACTCAAGAAGTTCCCCGGCATACCCGTCTCCACTCGAGAGGAAGCACGAGAGCCCCGCCCACATCCACAGGAGCCCCGTTTCCGCCTCCTAGCTCGAGAGGACGGATCCTTTCCCTGCGTGGTCGGGAAAGAATTCCGGGCGTTCACATAGCATCTCTAGAGGAGGCGCTCTCCACAGGAAAGGTGAGAGGATCTCCAAGAATCTGCTACCATTCCCAGAGTCCCCCAGATGTCTCAGTCCATTCCAGGGAAACCTGTTTTCCCTGCACTGCCTCGACTTTCAAGCCGAGGATCGACTCACACCAAGGTGGCCCGTGGGACAGCCCTGTGGGAAAGCCTGGTGGGAAAGCCTCGTGGGAAAGCCTCGAGGGAAAGCCCTGATCCCTGGATCCACTCGAAGGGAAGCGTGACACGGCTGCTACAGCTCGGGAGGAAAGAGCACGTGCATGCCCCCACTCGAGACGAGGACTGACTCCACTGGGGAGACTCCAGAAGTACCCCAGATCCATGTCAGCATTGGAGAGGAATCCTCAGGTTCCCGCACCAATGCCACACAAGGTCTTAGGCCCCAGTATCGACAGGAGAGGAATCCCGAGAGGCCCCCGAGCAACTCGCATGGGGACTGGCCTATCTGAGGCCACCAGAGCGGGTCCCTGAGGTCCCCATCGTAAGTGGAGACCACCTGCCGCAACTCGGGAAAATCCAGGAGGTTCTCCCCTCCAGGCGAGATGAGGCCCGTTTCCACTCAGGTGTTTCGAGGCTAATCACACGTGACTTCTGGAACTTCCAAAGACTCTTTCACAGTCATGCTGCAACTCAAGAAGTTCCCCGACATACCCGTCCCCACTCAAGAGGAAGCAGGAGGGTCCCGGCCACATCCAGAGGAGCTCCGTTTCCGGCTCGTAGCTCGAGATGAGGGATCCTTTCCCTGCTTGGTCGGGAAAGAATTCCCGGCATTCCCATCGCATCTCAAGAGGAGGCGCTCTCCAAAGGAAAGGGGAGAGGAACTGCAGGGTCGTGCCACCATTCCAAGACTCCCCCAGATGTCTCAGTCCATTCCACAGGAACCTGTTTTCCCTGCACTGCCTCGGCTTTGACGCCGAGGATCGACTCACACCACCGTGACACGTGGGACAGCCCTGTGGGAAAACCTCGAGGGAAAGACTCGAGGGAAAGCCACAGATCCCTTGGTCCACGCAAGGGGATGCGTGACACTGCTGCTACAGCATGGGAGGAAAGGGCACGCTCATGCCCCCACTCGAGACGAGGCCTGACTCCCTTGTGGAGACTCCAGAAGTACCCCAAAATCCATGTCAGCACTGGAGAGGAATCCTCAGCTTCCGGCCCCGACTCCACACAAGGTCTTAGGCCCCGGCATCGACGGGAGAGGAATCACGAGAGGCCCCCTAGCAACACGCATGATGACTGGCCTTTCCTGCGGCCGCCAGAGCGGGTCCCTGAAGTCCCCGTCGTAACTCGAGAGCACTTGCTGAAACTCGGGAATATCCAGGAGCCTCTCCATTCCAGGCGACATGAGGCCCATTTCCGCTGACGCATCTCGAGACTAACCACACCTAACCTCTGGAACTTCCAAAGGGTCCTTCACACCCTTGCTGCAACTCAAGAAGTTCCCCGACATACCCGTTCCTCTTCACATTCGGCCATAATGGTGGTGTCATCTGCATATCTAAGTTGATTGACATTTCTACCGGCAATCTTGATTCCAGCTCATGTATCTTCCATCCCAGCATTTTTCATGATGTACTCTGCATAGAAGTTAAATAAACAGGGTGACAATATACAGCCTTGACATACTCCTTTTCCTTTTTGGAACCAGTCTGTTGTTCCATGTCCTGCTCTAACTTTTGCTTCCTGACCTTCATCCAGATTTCTCAAGAGGCAGGTTAGGTGGTCTGGTATTCCCATCTCTTTCAGAATTGTGGCTAAAACAACAGTATAAGGACCTTTCCGATGTCAGGCCAAGGAATTGTGTTTCCAGTCATTGAGCCACACCTGATCACTGAGCACAAATTCATGAATCTGTTCCTCAAGGGGGAATGATATTCTTTTTTATACAAACTTAGTTACCTGATTTATTACCTTACCTAATTGTTCCATCTGCTGTGAAATCCCACCCCCTTACTTGTGGCAAATCTGCTAACACCTGCCTCACTGTGGGAGGGGGTCTCCCATAGAAAATTTCATAAGGACAACAACTGTGGGAACGTGCGGTTACCCGTAATATGAGTAAGTCTGCCGGAAGCAAGCCCATCCATGTACAGTCAGTCTCTATGATCCATTTTGAAAGTGTCTCTTCAAGAGTTTGGTTGTTTCTTTCCACCATTCCAGAACACTGGGGCCTATATGCTGTATGTAATTTCCACTGATATTTAGAGCTTCACATACCTGTTAATTAACGCGGCTACAAAGACAGGGCCATTGTCGGATTCTATACTGGTTGGAAACCCAAGTCTGGGAATTATTTCTCAAATCAGCGAGCTACTTCGTTTTCTTTTTCAGATCAGGTAGGGAAGGCCTCTGCCCAAGCGGAGAAGGTACCTACTATTCTAGTAAGTAATGATAACAGGTGACTGCCTTTGCTTCCCCGAAGGACACTCGCTTTCCCTGCATCCTGAGAACTCCACGTCTCAGCCAGTTGGAAAAGCGCTTCTTGGAGGTCATTATTCAGGGGCAATTTCCCCTGGAGCCCGGGGCCATAGGGAGCGGCTCCACACTCCCAGGGAAAGGCAGAGCCACAGCCACACATCTGTCCCATCCCCTTTGCTCTGTAGGAGAGCTCTAGTGAGCCTAGGTCTGTCAGGAAAATTCTTGGCTCCTATGGGGACACATTCTATGTGTGAAACTGCATCCAGGACCTAGGGGCCACAGGGCGCCTGTTTCTCTCGGGGGCAGAGGGGTGGGGGGCCTGAAGCAGTGCGGCCCAGCAACAGCTTCCACATCCATCCAATTGCTCTTTTCTTACCTCTGATAGAACTAGCTTTGTTCCAGCCTTTGGCCATTTGGAGGCAAGCGGGCCCCACTTCCTCCCCCAAGGAGGCATGGGACCTACTTTGAGTGGAAAGGCCCCTCACGGAGCTGAACCCAGGAAGGCACCCAGTCATGTCTGACACATTCCTGCATCCTGCTTCTTCATGAGCAATACCGCTATAAGCTAGGCATGTCTTTCCAAGGCTCAGAAAGGACAGGGGAGATGCATGGTGCTGCCTCTGGAATTTCGGTCCTCTGAGCAGACCTGGAGGTCTCCCCTTGAAGGAGCTAACCAGTTTCTTCCAAACACAGGCTTGCAAACACACACTGGGTGGCTGCCTCTTCTTCCCTGAAGGACGATCACTTTCCCCGCATCCTGTGAACTCTGCATCCCAGCCTGCTGGAAAAGCGCTTCTTGGAGGTCATTTTTCAGGGACAATTTTCCCTGGAGCCCGGGGCCGTAGGGAGGGCCCCATGCTCGCTGGGAAAGGCAGAGTCACATCCACAGTCTGTTCTACCCCTTTTGCCCGGTGGGAGAGCTCTAGTGAGCCTAGGTCTGTCAGGAAAATTCTTGGCTCCTATGGGGACACACCCTGTGTGTTAACCTGCATATCGGACCTAGGGGCCACAGGGCGCCTGTTCCTCTCGGGGGGGACCCTGAAGTGGTGCGGCCCAGCAACAGCCTGAACATCCATCCGATTGCTCTTTTCTTCCTTCTGATAGAGCTAGCTTTGCTTCTCGCTTTGGCATTTCGGAAGCCAGGGGGAGCCCCACCGCTGTTGTCCTGGGGTCTATTGGAGGTACCGGGTCTATTGGACCCCAGCATGGCACCCGACCCCCTCAGACACACTCCCGCAGCCTCCTTCCCCATGGGCAGGACTGTTCTGACCTAGGAATGTGTTCCCAAGGCTCAGAAAATGCAGGGAGACACACGGCCTTGACTCTGGAACTGAGGCCGTTGGAGCAGGCCTGGAGGTCTGACGTCTGAGACGCCAAACACTTGCTGCAAGATACAGGTGTGAAAACACACTCTCTGGGGCTGCCTTTCCTTCCTCCAAGGAAGAGAGCTTTTCCAGTCTCCTCCGTGCTGAGTCATACAAGGCTGGAAAGGTCTGGCTTAGGGGGCATTTCTCAGCGGCAATGGCCCCTGAGGCCCTGCACCCAGGGAGGGATCCTACCCTCCCAGGGGAAGTCAAAGCAACCTCCAAACAGCTGTTCTATCACGTTTCCTCTGCAGGAGGGAGCTAGTGAGCCCAGGTCTGTCTGGAACGTTCTTGGATCCTGCGGGGAAATCATCCTGGGAGCCCACCTGGATACCAGTCGTAGGGGCTAAAATTCGCATTTTCCTTCCTTGGAGCCCTAACGCAGTACAGCCTAGCAACTGGTTGAAAATCCATCCTGTTGCTGTTTTCTTCCCTCTGACAGAGCGAGCTTTGCTCCCCATTTTGGGATTTCAGAAGCAAGGTGGTGGCCTGCAACTCCTTGCCTGGGGTCCATTGGAGGTGCAAGGTGCCCTCGACCAGGTGACCCCAGCATGACACCTGGCCCCCTCAGACACACTCCCGCAGCCTGCCTCCCCATGGGCAGGACTGCTCTCACCTAGGAATGTGTTTGCAAGGCCAGGAAACTGCAGGGAGACACAAGGCCCTGATTCTGGCATTGAGTCTGTTGGAACAGGCCTGCAGGTCTTCTGTCTAACAAGCCAAACACTTGCTGCAAGATACAGGCCTGAAAACACACTCTTGGGCTGCCTTTCCTTCCTCCAAGGAAGAGAGTTTTCTCAGCCTCCTGTGGGCTGAGAGTCACACAGGGCTGAAAAGCACTTGCTGGGAGATTATTTTTCATTGGCCATGGCCCCTGAGGCCCTGTGCTCAGGGAGGGCTCCCTCCCTCCCAGGAAAAGTCAAAGGAAGCTCCAAACGGCTGTTCAATCATGTTTCTGAGAGAGTCATTGCCAAGGCAGGTTTCTAAGAAGTTCAAGGGTCCCCAAGGAGAGAGGGGTCTAGAATTCTCAAGGAGGAAGAAAGGACAAACTGTTTTCCCCTCTACACTCCTTAGGATTATATAACAATCATGCATCCTTCTTGAGGACGGTCTCTGGAAAAAACCTTCTGGCTAATCCTGTTATCTTAAAATGTAAATTATGGGAGTAGGTCTGGTGAGTCTTTACAACCTCCAGACATTCTTTTGTTCGTTGTCATAACTTATTGGAGAGTATATAACTCCATTACTAACACTAGCAAGGGGGTACGCTTTCTGCCCCTTGTGATGTCTCTGTCAGAAGCTTTCTCTATCTCCTTTCTCCTTTAATAAAACTCTATTGCACAAAAGCTCTGAGCAATCAAGCCTCGTCTTGGGCCCTGGATTGAATTCTTCTCCTCCATAAGCCAAGAATCCCAGCATCTTTTCGTGGTTCAGCAACAATATTTCATTTCCTCTGCAGGAGAGAGCTAGTGAGCTTAGGTCTGTCTGGAACATTCTTGGATCCTGTGGGGAAAATATCCTTTGCACACATCTGGATACTGGGCCTAGAGGCCAAAATTCGCATTTCTTTCCCGGGGAGCCCTAACGTGGTGTGACTTAGCAACTGCTTGAAAATCCATCCCATTGCTGTTTTCCTCCTTCTGACAGAGCTAGCTTTGTTCCCTGCTTTGGGATATCTCAACCGAAGGGCCGGTCCATAGCTACTCTGCCTGGGGCCCATTGGATGTGCAAGGTGCCCTCGACTAGGTGACCCTAGCATGGCACTCAGCCCGCTCAGACACACTCCCGAGGCTTCTTTCTCATGGGAAGCACTGCTTCAACCGAGGAATGTGTCTGCAATGCTTGGAAAGTGCAGTGAGACACACAGCCCTGACTCTGGAATTGAGGCCCTCAGAGCAAGCCTGCAGCTCTGATGTCTGAGAAGCAAAACACTTGCTGCAAAGAGAGGCCTGAAAACACACTCTCTGTGGATGACTTTCCTTCCTCTAAGGAAGATAGTTTTCCCAGTCTCCTGCTTCCTGAATGTCACACAGCTGGAATGCGCTTGCTTGGAGGTCGTGATTCAGTGGCAATGACCCCTGAGGCCCTTTGCCCAGGGAGGGCTCCCACACTCACAGGCAAATCAAAGCAACTTCCAAGTGAGTCAGCTCTTCACATCAAGTGGCCAAAGTATTGGAGTTTCAGGTTCAGTATTAGTCCTTCCAATGTATATTCAGACCTGATTTCCTTTAGGATGGAGTGGTTGCGTCTCCTTGTAGTCTAAGCGACCTACAAGCATCTTCTCCAACACCACAGTTCAAAAGCATCCAATTTTCAGCTGTCACTTTCTTTATAGTACATCTTTCATATCCATCCATGACATATGGAAAAACCATAGCCTTGACTGGATGGATCTTTGTTGGCAAAGCAACGTCTCGGCTTTTTAATACGCTGTCGAGTTTGGTCATCACTTTTCTTCCAAGTCATAAATATGTTTTAAGTTCATGGAGGCAGCCATCACCTGCAGTGATTTCCAAGCCCTCAAAAATAGTCTGCTGCTGTTTCCAATGTTTTCCCATCTATTTGCCATGAAGTGATGAGACTGGATGCAATGATTTTAGTTTTCTGAATGCTGAGCTTTAAGCTAACTTTTTCACTCTCCTCTTTCACTTTCATCAGGAGACTCTTTAGTTCTTCTTCACTTTCTGCCATAAGGGTGGTGTCATCTGCATATCTGAGATTCTTGATATTTCTCCCAGCAATCTGGATTCCAGCGTGTGCTTCCTCCAGCCCAGTGTTTCTCATGATGTACTCTGCGTATAAGTTAAATAAGCAGGGTGACAATATACAGCCTTGACATATTCCTTTTCCTATTTAGAACCAGTCTGTTGTTCCATGTCCAGTTCGAACTGTTTCTTCCTGACCTGCATACAGGTTTCTCAAGAGACAGGTCAGGTGGTCTGGTATTCCCATCTCTTTCAGAATTTTTCCCAGTTTATTGTGATCCACACAGTCAAAGGCTTTGGCATAGTCAATAAAGCAGAAATAGATGTCTTTTTTTCTGGAACTCTCTTGCTTTTTCAATGATCCAGTGGATGTTGGCAGTTTGATCTCTGGTTTCTCTGCATGTTTTAAATCCCTCTTGAACATTTGGAAGTTTACAATTCATGTGAACTTGGAGAATTTTGAGCATTACTTTACTAGTGTGTGAGATGAGTGCAATTGTGCAGCAGCTTGAATATTCTTTGTCATTGCCTTTCTTTGGGATTGGAATGAAAACTGACCTAATGACTAGATGTTTTCAATTGCATATGCTGAAAGAACTGGCTGTGCAGTTTTGAAGGAAAAAAAATCATTTTAACCCATTTTCTCTGAAGTGCAAGGCATATCATGGCCATCCCTGAATCATAAAGTCACCTTTTCTTTATGTAGTCATAGTTTCATGCCTAAATTATAGGCCAATTCGTGCTCAAATTGACTCTGATGTCAGGGGCAGATCAACTAATAAAAAGCTTGGATTGTCTCTCTGGAGGAAAGTGAGATCTTGGTCCCACGAGAAGAATCGAAGGGCTAAGGGATCTTGCAAGAGTGGGGAAAGCTTAGTCCATCCTACATACACCAAAATCTTAAATAAGGCTTATTTACTTTACCGAAGTAAAAAAACAGATGATGAAAACAATTATAAATCAATGAAAGGTAAAGAAACTCATAGTCTGTTATCAAAAATTGCATTCTAAGAAAACTTTGTGCTCTTAACCTAGAGAGGAGACTAAATTCCATCTGGTACCAGCTTACCAGAAGACAAACAAACAAACAAACAAATTATCGGTAAGCTTAAAAAAGTATATTCCATATATCTTGAAGTAGCAGTATTTCTGCAAAGGCATCAGTGTGAAACCATAGAGGACATGGTTAAAACCTGATTAAATAGAAGTTGACAATGTAATCTGGTCACTGCTGCGACTTGAAATGCTTTAATATGATAACTGGAATTATAACTGACAGCATTTGACCAGGACATATCAGATTTTCACGGATGTCACATAATTTCTAGGATATCTATATTAGGAACTGAAGGGATCTTTGAACCTAGGAAAGAAAACAACAGTCTCAAAGGCCCTTGCTGAATCATCTATCAGCAAGGAATGTCTTTGCAAGGATCGCAAAGTGAAGGGAAAATACACCGACCTGCCTCTGCAACTTCGGTCCTCTGAGCAGATCTGGAGGTCTCCCTTTGTATAAGCTAACCTGTTCCTTCCAAATAGAGGTTTGCAACACAAAACAAGTGGCCGCCTATTCTTCCCCGAAGGAGGCTCTCTTTCCCCACATCCTGCGAACTCCCTTTCCCAGCCTCCTGGAAAAGCGCTTCTTGCAGTTCCTTTCAGAAAATCCTATGGACGGAGAAGCCTGGTAGGCTGCAGTCCGTGGGGTCGCTGAGGGTCGGACACGACTGAGCGACTGCACTTTCATTTTCACTTTCTTGCATTGGAGAAGGCAATGGCAACCCACTTACTGTTCTTGCCTGGAGAATCCCAGGGACGGGGGAGCCTAGTGGGCTACCGTCTATGGCGTCCCACAGAGTCGAACACGACTGACGCAACTTAGCAGCAGCAGCAGCAGCAGTTCCTTTCTTAGGGGCAGTTATCCCTGAGATTGGGACCTGGAAAGGCAGAGCCACCTCCACACACACGTCTTTTCTGTCCCCTTTCCTCTGGAGGAGAGCTCTAGTGAGCCTAGGTCTGTCAGGAAAATTCTTGGCTTTGACGGGATCCCACCCGGTGTGTGAACCTGCATACCCGACCTAGGGGCCACAGGGGACCTGTTTTGCTCGAGTGGGTCCTGGAGGGGCGCAGCATAGCAAGAGCTTAAAAATCCATCCAATTTGTCTTTTTTTTTTACCTCGGAGAGAACGAGTTTCCTTCACCTCCACCCTTTGGCAGTGTGGAGGGAAGAGGGCACCACCCTCTCCCAAAGGGGACATAGGGCCTACCAGGAGAGAAAGGCCCCTTGAGGAGCTGAGCCCAGGTAGGCAGCCAGTGATGTCAAGCACACTCCCGCTGCTTGCTTCTTCATGGGCACTCCCACGATCTGCTAGGAATGTCTTTGCAAGGATCTCAAAGGGAAGGGGAGATACATGGCCCTGTCTCTGGAACTTCAGTCCTCTGAGCAGATCTGGAGGTCTTGAGTTGTATAAGCAAACCTGTTCCTTCCAAATAGAGGCTTGCAAACACACCCCCGGTGGTTGCCTCTTCTTCCCCGAAGAAGTCTTTCTTTCCCCACATGCTGCGAACTCCCTGTCCCAACCTCCCATTCCTTTCTTAGAGGCAGTTATCCCTGAGCTTGGGGCCGTAGGGAGTAGCCCCACACTCACAGGGAAAGGCAAAGACTCCTCCATACATCTCCTCTATCCCCTTTGCTCTGGAGGAGAGCTCTAGTGAGCCTAGGTCTTTCAGGAAAATTCTTGGCTTGGACAGGATCTCACCCTGTTTGTGAACCTGCATACCCAACCAGGGGCCACAGAGCACCTGTTTCAGTAAAGTGGGCCCTGAAAGGGTGCAGCCTAGCAAGAGCTTGAAAATCCATTCAATTGCTGTTTTTGTACCTCTGACAGAGCGAGCTTGGCTCCACCCTTTGGCAGTGAGGAGAAAAGAGGCATGACACCCTCCCCAAGGGGACATGGGGCCTACTTCGAGAGGAAAGGCCCCTTGTGGAGCTGAGGCCAGGAAGGCACACAGTCGTGTCAAACACACTCCCACTGCTTGCTTCTTCAGGGGCACTCCCGCTATCAGCTAGGAATGTCTTTGCAATGATCACAAAGGGAAGGGGAGATACAGGGCCCTGCTTCTGGACCTCCGGTGTTCTGAGCAAATCTCGAGGTCTCCCGTTGTTGGTCAAGGTCAAGGTCAAGCTCAAGTTCAAGGTCAAGTTCAAGTTCAGGTTCAGGTTCAAGTTCAAGGTCAAGGTCAAGTGCAAGTTCGAGGTCAAGGTTAAGTTCACGGTCAAGTTCAAGTTCAGTTTCAAGTTCAAGTTCAGTTTCAAGGTCAAGTTCAAGTTCAAAATCAAGTTCAAGTTCAAGTTCAAAGTCAAGTTCAAGGTCAAGGTCAAGTTCAAATTCAAGGTTCAAGGTCAAGTTCAAGTTCAAGTCAAGTTCAACGTCAAGTTCAAGTTCAAGGTCAAGGTTCAAGGTCAAGGTCAAGGTCAAGGTCAAGGTCAACGTAAAGTTCAAGTTTCAAGGGCAAGGCAAGGCCAAGCCCAAGGCCAAGGCAAGGGCAAGGGCAACGTCAAGGGCAAGGCCAAGGCCCAGGCCAAGGCAAAGGCCAAGGCCACCAAAGCGAAGCCCAAACCCCGATAACGCCTGACAAAAGGCAGAAGCCACTAGGCCCCTGTGCAGAGGAAGCCACTGAAGGCAGCAAGGCCACAGAGCTCCCCGACTCCCATTCCCACAGGAAGATGTGAGGATAAAGGGCCTCATCCCAGCACAGCACCCGCTCCCACCACCCTCCAACCCCGGCCCCCGCCCCCGCAGCACGCCCCCTGAAACAACACTGTCTTCCCAGAAAAGAGAACGGAGAAGCCATGTGTGTGCCAAAGGAGCAAGATGAACAAACGATGCCACGCCCTCCGAATTTGGGCACACCTGACGCCTCGGAACCCCGGGCCTGGCCGATGGGTCCCCGCCGTTCTCGGGCGGGAGGGGGTCGACACGTTGGCCGAGAGCCCTTGCCCAGGCCACCCGCAAATCCCTGAGATGTGATCCGACCACAAGGACCGAGGGCAAACGTACCGCTTGAGGTGCTGGAGGAGCCGGACGAAGCCATGGTGGGAGAGGCACACGGGCACGCTGCAGACTGCTGGCCGAGTGGGCGGGGACCCAGCAGCTCAGGACTCTGGAGAGCGGGAGGCGTCTCCACCACCATTGACGTCAATAGGGTTTGGGTGGGTAGATGGAGGGGGCCGCCCCTGGCCTCTTTCCAAGCAGAGACCCTGGCGGAGTCCCGTGGAGCGAGTGGGCTTTTCCCGGGCACGGCTGTGACCCTGGACCGCCAAGATCCCCGTTGGGGTGGGCGGGCAGTTCGGGGGCTTTGGTTTGTGGCCCTCCCTCGGAGCGGGGGGGTGGGATCAACCCCGGGTGGATCATTCAGGGGCCCTCAGCAGTGCCAAGGGAGCTCACCGCCCAGGAAACGCCCCTAGGTCCCTTTGAATTGGCCACCAATGCCCCATTTCCCAGCCTGCCTTGCTCTGGGATTTCCCGCCTTTTTCACATTCCACAGGTCCCTGGGCCTCGACTGTCCCCCGCTGGCTCCTCCGAGGCATTCCGGGACACCAGACGCTCTCTCCAGCGCCTCCACCTAGATCCCTCGCTGTCCTCGCCTCCGTTTCCCCCCTGCCCCCTCCCCAACTCCTCCGTGGGCTCTTGGCATCCTTTCCCTACAGCAGTCCCAGAGTGCCACCCCGAGGGCTTTGAGTTGCCTGGAGCCCAAGGCTCCGGCCAGAGACCTGAGGGGCCAGCGTCTGGACTGGCAGCTAATGCCATTTGGGCTTTTCTCACGTGGAGCCTGAGGCCCGCACCTCCGCGGGCAACCCCCCAGCGCGAGTGCCCTGGAGATACCCGGCCAAGGGGACAGTGTACCCCCTACTGTGGGGAAGGAGGTTCCTGTTTTCCCTGCACTGGTTTGACTATGACGCCGAGGATCGACTCACACCATGGTGGCAAGTGGAATAGCCCTGTGGGAAAGACTCATGGGAAAGACTCGAGGGAAAGCCACAGATCCCTTGATCCACGAGACGGGAAGCGTGACACTGCTGCTACCGCTCGGGAGGAAAGCGCACGTGCATGACCCCACTCGAGCCGAGGACTGACGCCACTTGGGAGATTCCAGAAGTACGCCAAGATCCATGTCAGCACTGGAGAGGAATCCTCAGGTTCCGGTCCCGACTCCACACAAGGTCTTAGGCCCCTGGCATCGACGGGAGAGGAATCCTGAGAGGCCCCCTAGCAACTCGCATGGGGACTGGCCTTTCCTTGAGGCAACCAGAGCACGTCCCTGAGGTCCCTGTGGTAACTCGATAGCACCTGCCACGACTCGAGAAAATCCAGGAGGTTCTCCCCTTCAGGCGAGATAAGGCCCATTTCCGCTGAGGCGTCTCAAGGCTAATCACACCTAACCTCTGGAACTTCCAAAGGGTCCTTCACACGCTTGCTGCAACTCAAGGAGTTCCCCGACATACCCGTCTCCACTCGAGAGGAAGCACGAGAGTCCCGCCCACATCCAGAGGAGCCTGGTTTCCACCTTGTAGCTCGAGACGAGGGATTCTTTTCCCTGCTTCGTCTGGAAAGAATTCCCGGCTTTCCCGTCGCATCTCAAGAGGAGGCGCTCTCAACAGGAAAGGCGAGAGAAACCCAGTGTCGTGCCACCATTCCAAGGGATCCCCCAGATGTCTCAGTCCATTCCAGGGAAACCTTTTTCCCTGCACTGCCTCGACTTTCAAGCCGAGGATCGACTCACACCACTGTGGCAGGTGGGACAGCCCTGTGGGAAAGCCTCGTGGGAAAACCTCGTGGGAAAGCCTCAGATCCCTTGATCCACGCGAAGGGAAGCAGTGACACTTCTGCTGACAGCTCGGGAGGAAAGCGCACGTGCATGCCCCCACTCGAGACGAGGACTGACTTCCCTGGGGAGACTCCAGAAGAACCCAAAGATCCATGTTATCCCAGGAGAAGAACTCAGGTTCCGGCACTAACTCACACAAAGGTCCTAGGCCCCGACATCGTGGGAGAGGAATCCTGAGAGGCCCCCGAGCAAGCTTGCATGGAGGACTGGCCTTTCCTGAGGCCACCAGAGCGGGTCTCTGAGGTCCCCGTCGTAAGTCGAGAGCACCTGCCGCAACTCGAGAAAATTCAGGATCGGTTCTGCCCTCCAGGCGAGATGAGGCCCAATTTCCGCTCAGGCGTCTCGAGTCTAATCACACCTAACCTCTGGAACTTCCAAAGGGTCCTTCACACCCTTACTGCAACTCAAGAAGTTCCCCGACATACCACGTCTCCACTCGAGAGGAAGCATGAGAGTCCCGCCCACATCCAGAGGAGCCCCGTTTCCGCCTGATAGCTCGAGAGGAGGGATCCTTTTCCTCTGCGTGGTCGGGAAAGAATTCCCCGGCATTCCCGTCTCCATCTCAAGATGGAGGCGCTCTCCACAGGAAAGGCGAGAGGAACTCCAGGATCGTGCCACCATTCCCAAGAGTCCCCCGGATGTCTCCAGTCCATTCCAGGGGAAACCTGTTTGCCCAGCACTGCCTCGACTTTCAAGCCGAGGATCGACTCACACCAGGTGGCGGGAACAGCCTGTGGGACAGCCCGTGGGAAAGCCTCGTGGGAAAGCCTCCTGGGAAAGCCTCCAGGGAAAGCCACAGATCCCTTGATCCACGTGAAGGGAAGCGTGACACATGCTAGTACAGCTGCCGGAGGAAAGCGGCACGTGCATGCCCCCACTCGAGACGAGGACTGACTCCCCTGGGGAGACTCCAGAAGTACCTCAAGAGTCCATGTCAGCACTGGAGAGGAATCCTCAGGTTCCGGCACCCGACTCCACACAAGGTCTTAGCCCCGGCATCGAACGTGGGAGAGGAATCCCGAGAGGCCTCTGCCGAGCACTCGCATGAGGGACTGGCCTTTCATTGAGGCCACCAGAAGCGGGTCCCTGAGGTCCCCGTCGTAACTCGAGAGCACCTCTGCCGAACTCGAGAAAATCCAGGACGTTCTCCCTCCAGGCGAGATGAGGCCCATTTTCGCTGAGGCGTCCTCGAGGCTAATCACACCTAACATCTGGAACTTCCAAAGGGTCTTTCACACCCTTGCTGCTACTCAAGAAGTTCCCCGACATAACCCGTCTCCACTCGAGAGGAAGCACGAGAGTCCCGCCCACATCCAGAGGAGCCTGGTTTCCACCTCGTAGCTCGAGATGAGGGATTCTTTTCCTGCTTCGTCTGGAAAGAATTCCCGGCTTTCCTGTCCCATCTCAAGAGGAGGCGCTCTCAACAGCAAAGGCGAGAGAAACCCAGTGTCGTGCCACCATTCCAAGGGACCCCCAGATGTCTCAGTCCATTCCAGAGGATCCTGTTTTCCCTGCACTGCTTCGACTATCACGCTGAGGATCGACTCACACCACGGTGGCACGTGGGAGAGCCCTGTGGGAAAGCCTCGTGGGAAAGCCTCGAGGGAAAGCCACAGATCCCTTGATCCCGCGAAGGGAAGCGTGACACTGCTGCTACAGCACGGGAGGAAGCGCACGTGCATGGGGCCGGCGAACCTGAGGATCCCTCTCCAGCGGTGCAATCGCATCTTGGGTACTCTGGAGTCTCCCCAGGGGAGTCAGTCCTCTCTCGAGTGGGGC
>NW_017211839.1:0-17262 GCF_001704415.2 Capra hircus
ACCCGTTTCTTAGGAAAACAGTGGCCTAATTGATATTTGGGTCTGTTCCCTCCAAACATTATTTTAATCTTTGGGAGTGCTGGTTGTGGGTTTTAGTTGTATCAGCATTTTGTGCCTCCTGAGCACCTTTAGCTGACAGCAAAGGTGAGTGATGCAACAAAGCCCATTATGACGTAAGTGGCCAGGATGTGATTTCTGCCTGCCTCTCTCAGGGGAAGTATGACATTCACCATCCCCATGTGAAACCCTCTTCCCATCTGGGTTCTGGCAATCTAGACCCTAATGTCATTCCACACCCAAAACAATGGCAGTAACACCACACCACTACTCCTTGCGCGCTGAGATCAATTGATAAGCAGGGTTAGCCATCTTCAGTGCAGACTCCTGACCCAGTCCAGGCCTCTCCTCTCTGGCTAACTGGGGACCTCAGGGTCTTTCCCAATCTCTCGGGACCTCGCACCCCTCCCCACTCAGGTGCCACCTCTTTTCTTCCTTCCCTCCCTTCCCATCAGAAAATTCACACACACACACAAATATCATCTTTTCACCATTTGATGTTTATTTTAATCGCAGCCATCAGTTTACTATGTTAGTGTGAGAGTCAGTCTTTTCCTGGTTAACCATTTCTAAGAAAGCAGACCACTGGGAGACACAATTCTAAACTGTCTGACCTTTTCTATTCAGTTACTGGCTGCCCAGGTTGTACCTCTCCAGGGTCTCTCATTCTGGGGTGGCTGAGCTTATCTTCTCTTTTGATTCTGCCTCCTTCTTTGACTCTGACTCATATTTTGGTACCTTTTTCGGCTTTGGTTCCGTTTCTCACGTGCACAGGAACGGAGAAAACAGTTTGGTTCTCTTGTTTTCTTCACCTTCTTCGACGGAGTGGCGTACGATCGGATTTTCTTTCTCAAGGTTCCTTTGAGAGGTCTTCTGACCCTCACGGTCATATTTCGTGCCTTGAAAGACAAGAGAAGGGTATGAGTTTTGAGGAAAGAGTATAACAACTGAGTTGGAAGGGAGATTTCATGAAAAGGGAGGTGGCCTGATGAGGACTTTTGCGCCAGGCAAGGGCAGTGTAGAGGTCTTGGGCACCAAAGTCAATGGAGAACCTGGGGAGTGTCGATGGAATCATCTTACCTTCACACTGCCTCTGTATCTCCGTTGCCAAAGGGTCTTCTTTCTTCCTTTCATCCTCGAAGCAAACCGCACTGCAACTCTTCTTGGCTGCCGTGGCTTCCTGGTTACCTTAGCCATGATGACACCATGAAGTGGCCTAACCCAGAATCTCTGCCTCTGACCTCCCTATATATACCTTCCCAGGACAATGAGGAGCCACACCCTTCACTCTGATTGGTCAGCTAGGCGCTCCCCCAGCCAATGGTGGCTTTGGGGTCTTAGACATCACAATGTACCACTGTGCCCATCATCATGGGTTAGTGGGTGCTGAGGGAGGCCATGATACAACTTTCCCACCCTTGACCCCTCTGTGTGTCTGATTCTGGGGAGTGGTGATTCAGGGGCATGGTGTTTCTTCTCATGACCCTCAGACTTTCCTCAGTGCCCTTTATTCTTTGACTTGGATGTCCCCCTTCAACACTCTGCCCCTCCATCCCTGTATGAACCTCTGCCAAACACTTTCCATCCCATTTCAGCACTTCAGAGTCCTCTAGTCACTTCATCTTAGACCACCCTCTTCCTATCGGGGTTCTTGAGGGGCTTAAGGAACTTAAGAGCGAGCAGGTAATTAAGAACAGGTTGGAAGTTTTTTACTCCAGTGAGCTTTAGAGACCCCAAGGCTTGGTGAATCTTCAGTCCGTTGCCCAAGATCTATACACCGTCTCCATAAGATTACACTTCAGAGCAAAGAAAGCGTTAAATGCCTCCTGCGCTAATATTGTTGGGGACACTTCAACTCTCATCTTGAGGAGGGAAACTCACCTTGCCCCATCTACCAGAAATACATTCCCGATTTACAAAAAAAAAAAATGAAGCAAAGGAAAGGAAGGTGCCCAAAGGCAAGAGTCAGTTTTCCACTGTGCCCCTAACTCTTGAGTGAATCACTTCCCCAGTGGGCCCACGTTAACAGTGATCATCAGATAGGGCCACTGTGGAGCTGACCAATAGCTGAGCAAGAGAAGTACCAGTAGGTACCTCATTGATAGTTGGTTGCTTATGGGCAGGGCCCAGGGTTGCGCTGTCCAATTGCTAGGCAAGACCGGTTGCTTAGTAACAGGATATGGAGTAATCAGGCATAGCAATGGCTACCCGCTAAGGGCGGTGCTCATGCTGCTCTGTTACCTAAGGATACGTTGGGTCCAGTGTGCTTTGCTCTGTTTCATTGACTCTGTTCCAAATCAGGATTTGATTTCACAGGCTTCTTTAACTTTTGTACATCATTCTTTTCATTGTATTCCCAGGCATGCCTGTCAGCAGTGCTCATCTATGCCCTCCAACAGCTGCCACATGATCACATGTGCCGCATATAGCATAGCTAATATTTCAAAGCCAACAAGAATGTGAAAGCCAGCCCACCTCGAGAACTACTTTGACAAACCTTAACCTCACAGTGATTCTTATTCTATGCACAGTGTAACAGAGCAGAGTGAGCACAGCCCTATGCAGTTAGCCATTGGTGTGCTTCTTTTCAACCCACCCTGTTCCTAGGCAGCAGTGTGGCTCAGCCTTGCTTGGTGCCTCAGATGGCCCCATTTACAAGCAGCCAACTGTCAAGGAGTGGCCATTCATTGTCCTGCTTAGCTATTGATCAGCACCACAGTGGGCCCTGCCCACAGTTACTGCCAGTGAGGGACCATTCATTGGGGAAGTGCTTAAGTAAGGGTGGTGTGGTGTCATCAGGTGGAAAGTGAGAGAAGAGAGATTCTGGCATTCTTTTGGAGGGCCTGGAGATCACCCAGCGTTGCGCCAGTGGGTGAGCTGGATGGTCCCAGGGAATAGACTGGGGACTACATCCTTTAGTGATTCAGAGCCCTCACGAAGTCCCTCCACTAGCCTTGGCCCAGGCCGTGAGGAGCGGTGAACCTCTCCCCCATCCCTGTCTCTGCAACTTAATAGCAGGTGGCCATCTTTCTGGGTCTCAGGCTGTGAGAACTGGTCTCCTCAGTTGGACAGCTTGAGGAGACAGGACCTATTGTGTTGGGTACCTGGCTCCATCAAGGATGAGAGCTGGGTAGAATATGGGAACCTTGCCCTGAAGGAGCTGCCAATTGAAACCTGTTTCTGTTTGACCAGGATGGGACATTTCATGGTGCAAGGTGTTCCTTGAGACTTTGCCCTCTCTTGTCAGGACAGAAAATGACATTCATCTGATAGAGATATTTAGGAACATCATTACCTGACCGTGACCTAACCTTAAGCACAAAGGGTGTGACACCACGAAGTCTGAAACAACTTACCACAACTTTCTCTAACCTTTGCTTTTAAACATACTTACTGAAAACGTTCAGTAACTTTGGGTTCTTAGGGCAAGAGCCACCCTCATCCTTGTATGAATCTGTAATAAACCTTTCCCTGTCCCAAACTCAAACATTTACTTTTGATGGGCCTCATTCTGCATCAAGCGCATGGACTTGCAATTTGGGTAACAACAATACTGTCTAAGGGCTGACTTTGCCTCTCTTAAACAACAGCAGAGACTGGCCAAGTGCTCACAGTCATCCATAATATACCCACGGATTTGGCTTGGCTAAGCTTTAACCAACCTTCTCTCCTCTGAACTTCAGCTTTCCCCCAAGCTTGAGCAAGCACTAAGCGTCAGACCTTTCTGGCTCCCTTAACAGCTCATTCTAAGAATCAGCTCACTACAGAAAGAAACACTTCCTGTCACACTGCTCCATCATGCTGTCTGTTCATCCATCCCCACCTCTTGCCCCATCTCACTCACACACACACACACACACACACAGATACACAAACTCACACACACACAGAGTTGTTGCTCACCCTGCTTATCCTTTCATGTTAAAGAAATATCTTTTTCTGTTCCATTTTGAGACATGTTAAGAACGTGTGTTCAACACATTCTCCCTATTGCAATCAGTTCACTTCAGTCACTCAGTCGTGTCCGACTCTTTGGGACCCCATGAGTCACAGCACGCCAGGCCTCCCTGTCCATCCCCAACTCTGCATTCAGATGCTTATATCTTTGCTTTGCTCCTTTGCTTTTTGCTTCTCTTCTTTTCACAGCTATTTGTAAGGCCTCCCCAGACAGCCATTGTGCTTTTCTGCATTTCTTTTCCATGGGGATGGTCTTGATCCCTGTCTCCTGTACAATGTCATGAACCTCATTCCATAGTTCATCAGGCACTCCATCTATCAGATCTGGGCCCTTAAATCTATTTCTCACTTCCACTACATAATCATAAGGGATTTGATTTAAGTCATACCTGAATGGTCTAGTGGTTTCCCTATTTTCTTCAATTTGAGTCTGAATTTGGTAATAAGGAGTTCATGACCTGAGCCACAGTCTGCTCCTGGTCTTGCTTTTGTTGACTGTATAGAGCTTCTCCATCTTTGGCGGCAAAGGATATAATCAATCTGATTTTGGTGTTGACCATCTGGTGATGTCCATGTGTAGAGTCTTACTTGTGTTGTTGGAAGAGTGTATTTGTTATGACCAGTGCATTTTCTTGGCGAAACTCTAGTAGTCTTTGCCCTGCTTCGTTCTGCATTCCAAGGCCAAATTTGCCTGTTACTCCAGGTGTTTCTTGACTTCCTACTTTTGCATTCCAGACCCCTATAATGAAAAGGACATCTTTTGGGGGTGTTAGTTCTAAAAGGTCTTGTAGGTCTTCATAAAACCGTTCAACTTCAGTTTCTTCAGCGTTCCTGCTTGGGGCCTAGACTTGGATAACTGTGATCTTGAATGGTTTGCCTTGGAGACGAACAGAGATCATTCTGTCGTTTTTGAGATTGCATCCAAGTACTGCATTTCGGACTCTTTTGTTGACTATGATGCCTACTCCATGTCTTCTGAGGAGTTCCTGCCCGCAGTAGTAGATGCAATGGTCATCTGAGTTAAATCCACCCATTCCAGTCCATTTTCGTTTGCTGATCCCTAGACTGTCGACGTTCACCCTTGCCATCTCTTGTTTGACCACTTCCAATTTGCCTTCAAAGTAGATACCCCATACTCTTATATTTAAACCACAAAAACTTGCAGAGCTTGGACTACAAAAGATTATTTTGGGGAAGAATGTTTTACGACTGTAGTTATTTAGAAATACTAGGGGATGATGATCAATATAAGACCAGCTTTTACTCAGTCTTATGTTAATACTTGTATCAAAAGTCTCTGTCCTGACTTCTCTGGCTGTCCAGGGGTGAGGACTCCATGCTTTCACTAGAAGGGGAACCGGTTCAGTCCCAGGTCAGGGAACTAAGATCCCACAAACTGCATGGTGCCCACCACCCAAAAAATTATCTGTGTGTGGTGATCCTGTTTGACATCTGCACCGGGATTTGGGCCACCTCCACTGCCCTGCCCTTGGGAACACACTGCTCCCACCCGTTTCTTCGGAAAACAGTGGCCTAATTGATATTTGGTCTGTTCCCTCCAAACATTATTTTAATCTTTGGGAGTGCTGGTTGTGGGTTTTAGTTGTATCAGCATTTTGTGCCTCCTGAGCACCTTTAGCTGACAGCAAAGGTGAGTGATGCAACAAAGCCCATTATGACGTAAGTGGCCAGGATGGGATTTCTGCCTGCCTCTCTCAGGGGAAGTATGACATTCACCATCCCCATGTGAAACCCTCTTCCCATCTGGGTTCTGGCAATCTAGACCCTAATGTCATTCCACACCCCAAACAATGGCAGTAACACCACACCACTCCTCCTTGCCGCTGAGATCAATTGATAAGCAGGGTTAGCCATCTTCAGTGCAGACTCCTGACCCAGTCCAGGCCTCTCCTCTCTGGCTAACTGGGGACCTCAGGGTCTTTCCCCAATCTCTCGGGACCTCGCACCCCTCCCCACTCAGGTGCCCACCTCTTTTCTTCCTTCCCTCCCTTCCCATCAGAAAATTCACACACACACACAAATATCATCTTTTCACCATTTGATGTTTATTTTAATCGCAGCCATCAGTTTACTATGTTAGTGTGAGAGTCAGTCTTTTCCTGGTTAACCATTTCTAAGAAAGCAGACCACTGGAGACACAATTCTAAACTGTCTGACCTTTTCTATTCAGTTACTGGCTGCCCAGGTTGTACCTCTCCAGGGTCTCTCATTCTGGGGTGGCTGAGCTTATCTTCTCTTTTGATTCTGCCTCCTTCTTTGACTCTGACTCATATTTTGGTACCTTTTTCGGCTTTGGTTCCGTTTCTCACGTGCACAGGAACGGAGAAAACAGTTTGGTTCTCTTGTTTTCTTCACCTTCTTCGACGGAGTGGCGTACGATCGGATTTTCTTTCTCAAGGTTCCTTTGAGAGGTCTTCTGACCCTCACGGTCATATTTCGTGCCTTGAAAGACAAGAGAAGGGTATGAGTTTTGAGGAAAGAGTATAACAACTGAGTTGGAAGGGAGATTTCATGAAAAGGGAGGTGGCCTGATGAGGACTTTTGCGCCAGGCAAGGGCAGTGTAGAGGTCTTGGGCACCAAAGTCAATGGAGAACCTGGGGAGTGTCGATGGAATCATCTTACCTTCACACTGCCTCTGTATCTCCGTTGCCAAAGGGTCTTCTTTCTTCCTTTCATCCTCGAAGCAAACCGCACTGCAACTCTTCTTGGCTGCCGTGGCTTCCTGGTTACCTTAGCCATGATGACACCATGAAGTGGCCTAACCCAGAATCTCTGCCTCTGACCTCCCTATATATACCTTCCCAGGACAATGAGGAGCCACACCCTTCACTCTGATTGGTCAGCTAGGCGCTCCCCCAGCCAATGGTGGCTTTGGGGTCTTAGACATCACAATGTACCACTGTGCCCATCATCATGGGTTAGTGGGTGCTGAGGGAGGCCATGATACAACTTTCCCACCCTTGACCCCTCTGTGTGTCTGATTCTGGGGAGTGGTGATTCAGGGGCATGGTGTTTCTTCTCATGACCCTCAGACTTTCCTTCAGTGCCCTTTATTCTTTGACTTGGATGTCCCCCTTCAACACTCCTGCCCCTCCATCCCTGTATGAACCTCTGCCAAACACTTTCCATCCCATTTCAGCACTTCAGAGTCCTCTAGTCACTTCATCTTTAGACCACCCTCTTCCTATCGGGGGTTCTTGAGGGGCTTAAGGAACTTAAGAGCGAGCAGGTAATTAAGAACAGGTTGGAAGTTTGTTCTACTCCAGTGAGCTTTAGAGACCCCAAGGCTTGGTGAATCTTCAGTCCGTTGCCCCAAGATCTATACACCGTCTCCATAAGATTACACTTCAGAGCAAAGAAAGTGTTAAATGCCTCCTCCGCTAATATTGTCGGGGACACTTCAACTCTCATCTTGAGGAGGGAAACTCACCTTGCCCCATCTACCAGAAATACATTCCCGATTTACAAAAAAAAAAATGAAGCAAAGGAAAGGAAGGTGCCCAAAGGCAAGAGTCAGTTTTCCACTGTGCCCCTAACTCTTGAGTGAATCACTTCCCCAGTGGGCCCACGTTAACAGTGATCATCAGATAGGGCCCACTGTGGAGCTGACCAATAGCTGAGCAAGAGAAGTACCAGTAGGTACCTCATTGATAGTTGGTTGCTTATGGGCAGGGCCCAGGGTTGCACTGTCCAATTGCTAGGCAAGACCGGTTGCTTAGTAACAGGATATGGAGTAATCAGGCACAGCAATGGCTACCCGCTAAGGGCGGTGCTCATGCTGCTCTGTTACCTAAGGATACGTTGGGTCCAGTGTGCTTTGCTCTGTTTCATTGACTCTGTTCCAAATCAGGATTTGATTTCACAGGCTTCTTTAACTTTTGTACATCATTCTTTTCATTGTATTCCCAGGCATGCCTGTCAGCAGTGCTCATCTATGCCCTCCAACAGCTGCCACATGATCACATGTGCCGCATATAGCATAGCTAATATTTCAAAGCCAACAAGAATGTGAAAGCCAGCCCACCTCGAGAACTACTTTGACAAACCTTAACCTCACAGTGATTCTTATTCTATGCACAGTGTAACAGAGCAGAGTGAGCACAGCCCTATGCAGTTAGCCATTGGTGTGCTTCTTTTCAACCCACCCTGTTCCTAGGCAGCAGGTGTGGCTCAGCCTTGCTTGGTGCCTCAGATGGCCCCATTTACAAGCAGCCAACTGTCAAGGAGTGGCCATTCATTGTCCTGCTTAGCTATTGATCAGCACCACAGTGGGCCCTGCCCACAGTTACTGCCAGTGAGGGACCGTTCATTGGGGAAGTGCTTAAGTAAGGGTGGTGTGGTGTCATCAGGTGGAAAGTGAGAGAAGAGAGATTCTGGCATTCTTTTGGAGGGCCTGGAGATCACCCAACGTTGCGCCAGTGGGTGAGCTGGATGGTCCCAGGGAATAGACTGGGGACTACATCCTTTAGTGATTCAGAGCCCTCACGAAGTCCCTCCACTAGCCTTGGCCCAGGCCGTGAGGAGCGGTGAACCTCTCCCCCATCCCTGTCTCTGCAACTTAATAGCAGGTGGCCATCTTTCTGGGTCTCAGGCTGTGAGAACTGGTCTCCTCAGTTGGACAGCTTGAGGAGACAGGACCTATTGTGTTGGGTACCTGGCTCCATCAAGGATGAGAGCTGGGTAGAATATGGGAACCTTGCCCTGAAGGAGCTGCCAATTGAAACCTGTTTCTGTTTGACCAGGATGGGACATTTCATGGTGCAAGGTGTTCCTTGAGACTTTGCCCTCTCTTGTCAGGACAGAAAATGACATTCATCTGATAGAGATATTTAGGAACATCATTACCTGACCGTGACCTAACCTTAAGCACAAAGGGTGTGACACCACGAAGTCTGAAACAACTTACCACAACTTTCTCTAACCTTTGCTTTTAAACATACTTACTGAAAACGTTCAGTAACTTTGGGTTCTTAGGGCAAGAGCCACCCTCATCCTTGTATGAATCTGTAATAAACCTTTCCCTGTCCCAAACTCAAACATTTACTTTTGATGGGCCTCATTCTGCATCAAGCGCATGGACTTGCAATTTGGGTAACAACAATACTGTCTAAGGGCTGACTTTGCCTCTCTTAAACAACAGCAGAGACTGGCCAAGTGCTCACAGTCATCCATAATATACCCACGGATTTGGCTTGGCTAAGCTTTAACCAACCTTCTCTCCTCTGAACTTCAGCTTTCCCCCAAGCTTGAGCAAGCACTAAGCGTCAGACCTTTCTGGCTCCCTTAACAGCTCATTCTAAGAATCAGCTCACTACAGAAAGAAACACTTCCTGTCACACTGCTCCATCATGCTGTCTGTTCATCCATCCCCACCTCTTGCCCCATCTCACTCACACACACACACACACACACAGATACACAAACTCACACACACACAGAGTTGTTGCTCACCCTGCTTATCCTTTCATGTTAAAGAAATATCTTTTTCTGTTCCATTTTGAGACATGTTAAGAACGTGTGTTCAACACATTCTCCCTATTGCAATCAGTTCACTTCAGTCACTCAGTCGTGTCCGACTCTTTGGGACCCCATGAGTCACAGCACGCCAGGCCTCCCTGTCCATCCCCAACTCTGCATTCAGATGCTTATATCTTTGCTTTGCTCCTTTGCTTTTTGCTTCTCTTCTTTTCACAGCTATTTGTAAGGCCTCCCCAGACAGCCATTGTGCTTTTCTGCATTTCTTTTCCATGGGGATGGTCTTGATCCCTGTCTCCTGTACAATGTCATGAACCTCATTCCATAGTTCATCAGGCACTCCATCTATCAGATCTGGGCCCTTAAATCTATTTCTCACTTCCACTACATAATCATAAGGGATTTGATTTAAGTCATACCTGAATGGTCTAGTGGTTTCCCCTATTTTCTTCAATTTGAGTCTGAATTTGGTAATAAGGAGTTCATGACCTGAGCCACAGTCTGCTCCTGGTCTTGCTTTTGTTGACTGTATAGAGCTTCTCCATCTTTGGCGGCAAAGGATATAATCAATCTGATTTTGGTGTTGACCATCTGGTGATGTCCATGTGTAGAGTCTTACTTGTGTTGTTGGAAGAGTGTATTTGTTATGACCAGTGCATTTTCTTGGCGAAACTCTAGTAGTCTTTGCCCTGCTTCGTTCTGCATTCCAAGGCCAAATTTGCCTGTTACTCCAGGTGTTTCTTGACTTCCTACTTTTGCATTCCAGACCCCTATAATGAAAAGGACATCTTTTGGGGGTGTTAGTTCTAAAAGGTCTTGTAGGTCTTCATAAAACCGTTCAACTTCAGTTTCTTCAGCGTTCCTGCTTGGGGCCTAGACTTGGATAACTGTGATCTTGAATGGTTTGCCTTGGAGACGAACAGAGATCATTCTGTCGTTTTTGAGATTGCGTCCAAGTACTGCATTTCGGACTCTTTTGTTGACTATGATGCCTACTCCATGTCTTCTGAGGAGTTCCTGCCCGCAGTAGTAGATGCAATGGTCATCTGAGTTAAATCCACCCATTCCAGTCCATTTTCGTTTGCTGATCCCTAGACTGTCGACGTTCACCCTTGCCATCTCTTGTTTGACCACTTCCAATTTGCCTTCAAAGTAGATACCCCATACTCTTATATTTAAACCACAAAAACTTGCAGAGCTTGGACTACAAAAGATTATTTTGGGGAAGAATGTTTTACGACTGTAGTTATTTAGAAATACTAGGGGATGATGATCAATATAAGACCAGCTTTTACTCAGTCTTATGTTAATACTTGTATCAAAAGTCTCTGTCCTGACTTCTCTGGCTGTCCAGGGGTAGGACTCCATGCTTTCACTAGAAGGGGAACCGGTTCAGTCCCAGGTCAGGGAACTAAGATCCCACAAACTGCATGGTGCCCACCACCCAAAAACATTATCTGTGTGTGGTGATCCTGTTTGACATCTGCACCGGGATTTGGGCCACCTCCACTGCCCTGCCCTTGGGAACACACTGCTCCACCCGTTTCTTCGGAAAACAGTGGCCTAATTGATATTTGGTCTGTTCCCTCCAAACATTATTTTAATCTTTGGGAGTGCTGGTTGTGGGTTTTAGTTGTATCAGCATTTTGTGCCTCCTGAGCACCTTTAGCTGACAGCAAAGGTGAGTGATGCAACAAAGCCCATTATGACGTAAGTGGCCAGGATGGGATTTCTGCCTGCCTCTCTCAGGGGAAGTATGACATTCACCATCCCCATGTGAAACCCTCTTCCCATCTGGGTTCTGGCAATCTAGACCCTAATGTCATTCCACACCCCAAACAATGGCAGTAACACCACACCACTCCTCCTTGCCGCTGAGATCAATTGATAAGCAGGGTTAGCCATCTTCAGTGCAGACTCCTGACCCAGTCCAGGCCTCTCCTCTCTGGCTAACTGGGGACCTCAGGGTCTTTCCCCAATCTCTCGGGACCTCGCACCCCTCCCCACTCAGGTGCCCACCTCTTTTCTTCCTTCCCTCCCTTCCCATCAGAAAATTCACACACACACACAAATATCATCTTTTCACCATTTGATGTTTATTTTAATCGCAGCCATCAGTTTACTATGTTAGTGTGAGAGTCAGTCTTTTCCTGGTTAACCATTTCTAAGAAAGCAGACCACTGGAGACACAATTCTAAACTGTCTGACCTTTTCTATTCAGTTACTGGCTGCCCAGGTTGTACCTCTCCAGGGTCTCTCATTCTGGGTGGCTGAGCTTATCTTCTCTTTTGATTCTGCCTCCTTCTTTGACTCTGACTCATATTTTGGTACCTTTTTCGGCTTTGGTTCCGTTTCTCACGTGCACAGGAACGGAGAAAACAGTTTGGTTCTCTTGTTTTCTTCACCTTCTTCGACGGAGTGGCGTACGATCGGATTTTCTTTCTCAAGGTTCCTTTGAGAGGTCTTCTGACCCTCACGGTCATATTTCGTGCCTTGAAAGACAAGAGAAGGGTATGAGTTTTGAGGAAAGAGTATAACAACTGAGTTGGAAGGGAGATTTCATGAAAAGGGAGGTGGCCTGATGAGGACTTTTGCGCCAGGCAAGGGCAGTGTAGAGGTCTTGGGCACCAAAGTCAATGGAGAACCTGGGGAGTGTCGATGGAATCATCTTACCTTCACACTGCCTCTGTATCTCCGTTGCCAAAGGGCTTCTTTCTTCCTTTCATCCTCGAAGCAAACCGCACTGCAACTCTTCTTGGCTGCCGTGGCTTCCTGGTTACCTTAGCCATGATGACACCATGAAGTGGCCTAACCCAGAATCTCTGCCTCTGACCTCCCTATATATACCTTCCCAGGACAATGAGGAGCCACACCCTTCACTCTGATTGGTCAGCTAGGCGCTCCCCCAGCCAATGGTGGCTTTGGGGTCTTAGACATCACAATGTACCACTGTGCCCATCATCATGGGTTAGTGGGTGCTGAGGGAGGCCATGATACAACTTTCCCACCCTTGACCCCTCTGTGTGTCTGATTCTGGGGGGGGTGATTCAGGGGCATGGTGTTTCTTCTCATGACCCTCAGACTTTCCTTCAGTGCCCTTTATTCTTTGACTTGGATGTCCCCCTTCAACACTCCTGCCCCTCCATCCCTGTATGAACCTCTGCCAAACACTTTCATCCCATTTCAGCACTTCAGAGTCCTCTAGTCACTTCATCTTTAGACCACCCTCTTCCTATCGGGGGTTCTTGAGGGGCTTAAGGAACTTAAGAGCGAGCAGGTAATTAAGAACAGGTTGGAAGTTTGTTCTACTCCAGTGAGCTTTAGAGACCCCAAGGCTTGGTGAATCTTCAGTCCGTTGCCCCAAGATCTATACACCGTCTCCATAAGATTACACTTCAGAGCAAAGAAAGTGTTAAATGCCTCCTCCGCTAATATTGTTGGGGACACTTCAACTCTCATCTTGAGGAGGGAAACTCACCTTGCCCCATCTACCAGAAATACATTCCCGATTTACAAAAAAAAAAATGAAGCAAAGGAAAGGAAGGTGCCCAAAGGCAAGAGTCAGTTTTCCACTGTGCCCCTAACTCTTGAGTGAATCACTTCCCCAGTGGGCCCACGTTAACAGTGATCATCAGATAGGGCCCACTGTGGAGCTGACCAATAGCTGAGCAAGAGAAGTACCAGTAGGTACCTCATTGATAGTTGGTTGCTTATGGGCAGGGCCAGGGTTGCACTGTCCAATTGCTAGGCAAGACCGGTTGCTTAGTAACAGGATATGGAGTAATCAGGCACAGCAATGGCCCGCTAAGGGCGGTGCTCATGCTGCTCTGTTACCTAAGGATACGTTGGGTCCAGTGTGCTTTGCTCTGTTTCATTGACTCTGTTCCAAATCAGGATTTGATTTCACAGGCTTCTTTAACTTTTGTACATCATTCTTTTCATTGTATTCCCAGGCATGCCTGTCAGCAGTGCTCATCTATGCCCCTCCAACAGCTGCCACATGATCACATGTGCCGCATATAGCATAGCTAATATTTCAAAGCCAACAAGAATGTGAAAGCCAGCCCACCTCGAGAACTACTTTGACAAACCTTAACCTCACAGTGATTCTTATTCTATGCACAGTGTAACAGAGCAGAGTGAGCACAGCCCTATGCAGTTAGCCATTGGTGTGCTTCTTTTCAACCCACCCTGTTCCTAGGCAGCAGGTGTGGCTCAGCCTTGCTTGGTGCCTCAGATGGCCCATTTACAAGCAGCCAACTGTCAAGGAGTGGCCATTCATTGTCCTGCTCAGCTATTGATCAGCACCACAGTGGGCCCTGCCCACAGTTACTGCCAGTGAGGGACCATTCATTGGGGAAGTGCTTAAGTAAGGGTGGTGTGGTGGTCATCAGGTGGAAAGTGAGAGAAGAGAGATTCTGGCATTCTTTGGAGGGCCTGGAGATCACCCAACGTTGCGCCAGTGGGTGAGCTGGATGGTCCCAGGGAATAGACTGGGGACTACATCCTTTAGTGATTCAGAGCCCTCACGAAGTCCCTCCACTAGCCTTGGCCCAGGCCGTGAGGAGCGGTGAACCTCTCCCCCATCCCTGTCTCTGCAACTTAATAGCAGGTGGCCATCTTTCTGGGTCTCAGGCTGTGAGAACTGGTCTCCTCAGTTGGACAGCTTGAGGAGACAGGACCTATTGTGTTGGGTACCTGGCTCCATCAAGGATGAGAGCTGGGTAGAATATGGGAACCTTGCCCTGAAGGAGCTGCCAATTGAAACCTGTTTCTGTTTGACCAGGATGGGACATTTCATGGTGCAAGGTGTTCCTTGAGACTTTGCCCTCTCTTGTCAGGACAGAAAATGACATTCATCTGATAGAGATATTTAGGAACATCATTACCTGACCGTGACCTAACCTTAAGCACAAAGGGTGTGACACCACGAAGTCTGAAACAACTTACCACAACTTTCTCTAACCTTTGCTTTTAAACATACTTACTGAAAACGTTCAGTAACTTTGGGTTCTTAGGGCAAGAGCCACCCTCATCCTTGTATGAATCTGTAATAAACCTTTCCCTGTCCCAAACTCAAACATTTACTTTTGATGGGCCTCATTCTGCATCAAGCGCATGGACTTGCAATTTGGGTAACAACAATACTGTCTAAGGGCTGACTTTGCCTCTCTTAAACAACAGCAGAGACTGGCCAAGTGCTCACAGTCATCCATAATATACCCACGGATTTGGCTTGGCTAAGCTTTAACCAACCTTCTCTCCTCTGAACTTCAGCTTTCCCCCAAGCTTGAGCAAGCACTAAGCGTCAGACCTTTCTGGCTCCCTTAACAGCTCATTCTAAGAATCAGCTCACTACAGAAAGAAACACTTCCTGTCACACTGCTCCATCATGCTGTCTGTTCATCCATCCCCACCTCTTGCCCCATCTCACACACACACACACACACACACAGATACACAAACTCACACACACACAGAGTTGTTGCTCACCCTGCTTATCCTTTCATGTTAAAGAAATATCTTTTTCTGTTCCATTTTGAGACATGTTAAGAACGTGTGTTCAAACATTCTCCCTATTGCAATCAGTTCACTTCAGTCACTCAGTCGTGTCCGACTCTTTGGGACCCCATGAGTCACAGCACGCCAGGCCTCCCTGTCCATCCCCAACTCTGCATTCAGATGCTTATATCTTTGCTTTGCTCCTTTGCTTTTTGCTTCTCTTCTTTTCACAGCTATTTGTAAGGCCTCCCCAGACAGCCATTGTGCTTTTCTGCATTTCTTTTCCATGGGGATGGTCTTGATCCCTGTCTCCTGTACAATGTCATGAACCTCATTCCATAGTTCATCAGGCACTCCATCTATCAGATCTGGGCCCTTAAATCTATTTCTCACTTCCACTACATAATCATAAGGGATTTGATTTAAGTCATACCTGAATGGTCTAGTGGTTTCCCCTATTTTCTTCAATTTGAGTCTGATTTGGTAATAAGGAGTTCATGACCTGAGCCACAGTCTGCTCCTGGTCTTGCTTTTGTTGACTGTATAGAGCTTCTCCATCTTTGGCGGCAAAGGATATAATCAATCTGATTTTGGTGTTGACCATCTGGTGATGTCCATGTGTAGAGTCTTACTTGTGTTGTTGGAAGAGTGTATTTGTTATGACCAGTGCATTTTCTTGGCGAAACTCTAGTAGTCTTTGCCCTGCTTCGTTCTGCATTCCAAGGCCAAATTTGCCTGTTACTCCAGGTGTTTCTTGACTTCCTACTTTTGCATTCCAGACCCCTATAATGAAAAGGACATCTTTTGGGGTGTTAGTTCTAAAAGGTCTTGTAGGTCTTCATAAAACCGTTCAACTTCAGTTTCTTCAGCGTTCCTGCTTGGGGCCTAGACTTGGATAACTGTGATCTTGAATGGTTTGCCTTGGAGACGAACAGAGATCATTCTGTCGTTTTTGAGATTGCGTCCAAGTACTGCATTTCGGACTCTTTTGTTGACTATGATGCCTACTCCATGTCTTCTGAGGAGTTCCTGCCCGCAGTAGTAGATGCAATGGTCATCTGAGTTAAATCCACCCATTCCAGTCCATTTTCGTTTGCTGATCCTAGACTGTCGACGTTCACCCTTGCCATCTCTTGTTTGACCACTTCCAATTTGCCTTCAAAGTAGATACCCCATACTCTTATATTTAAACCACAAAAACTTGCAGAGCTTGGACTACAAAAGATTATTTTGGGAAGAATGTTTTACGACTGTAGTTATTTAGAAATACTAGGGGATGATGATCAATATAAGACCAGCTTTTACTCAGTCTTATGTTAATACTTGTATCAAAAGTCTCTGTCCTGACTTCTCTGGCTGTCCAGGGGTAGGACTCCATGCTTTCACTAGAAGGGGAACCGGTTCAGTCCCAGGTCAGGGAACTAAGATCCCACAAACTGCATGGTGCCCACCACCCAAAAAATTATCTGTGTGTGGTGATCCTGTTTGACATCTGCACCGGGATTTGGCCACCTCCACTGCCCTGCCCTTGGGAACACACTGCTCCCACCCGTTTCTTCGGAAAACAGTGGCCTAATTGATATTTGGTCTGTTCCCTCCAAACATTATTTTAATCTTTGGGAGTGCTGGTTGTGGGTTTTAGTTGTATCAGCATTTTGTGCCTCCTGAGCACCTTTAGCTGACAGCAAAGGTGAGTGATGCAACAAAGCCCATTATGACGTAAGTGGCCAGGATGGGATTTCTGCCTGCCTCTCTCAGGGGAAGTATGACATTCACCATCCCCATGTGAAACCCTCTTCCCATCTGGGTTCTGCAATCTAGACCCTAATGTCATTCCACACCCCAAACAATGGCAGTAACACCACACCACTACTCCTTGCCGCTGAGATCAATTGATAAGCAGGGTTAGCCATCTTCAGTGCAGACTCCTGACCCAGTCCAGGGCCTCTCCTCTCTGGCTAACTGGGGACCTCAGGTCTTTCCCCAATCTCTCGGGACTCGCACCCCTCCCACTCAGGTGCCCACCTCTTTTCTTCCTTCCCTCCCTTCCCCATCAGAAAATTCACACACACACACAAATATCATCTTTTCACCATTTGATGTTTATTTTAATCGCAGCCATCAGTTTACTATGTTAGTGTGAGAGTCAGTCTTTTCCTGGTTAACCATTTCTAAGAAAGCAGAGACCACTGGAGACACAATTCTAAACTGTCTGACCTTTTCTATTCAGTTACTGGCTGCCCAGGTTG
>NW_017211840.1:0-17262 GCF_001704415.2 Capra hircus
GTATGGTAATTCTGTTTTAACTTCTAAAGGAACCTTGGTACTGTTTTCCGGAGTGACTATGCCAATTTACATTGCTACCAATGGTGCTAAGGGTTCCTTTTTCTCCACAAGCTTGAAACACCTGCCCTGGGTGTTTCTTGTCTTTTTAACAATAGCCATTCTGACAGATGTGAAGTGATACCTCACTATGGTTTTGATTTGCATTCCCCCACTGTTGACCATCTGCATGTCTTCTTTGAAAATGTTGATTCAGATCCTCTGCCCATTTTTAAATTGGATTATTTGGGGGGTTTGTTATGTTTACTATTGTTTATGAGTTTTTTATGTATTTTGGATATTAACCCCTTATATAATAAGTGACTTAACAGATGTTTCCTCTTATTAAAATCTTTTTGTTTTATTGGTGATTTTTGTGCTCTGAAGAAGCTTTCTAGTTTGATGTATGTAGTTCTGCTGGTTTATTTTCACTTTTGTTGCCTTTGCTTTTGGTGTCAAACTCCAAAAATTATATACACGCAAGACCAGTGTCAAGGAGCTTATTATCAACCTATGTTTTCTTCTATGAGTTTTATGCTTTCAGATCTTATATTCAAGTCTTTAATCCATTCTGAGTTTGTTTGTGTATGGTGTTTGCACAGTTTCATTGTTATGCGTGTAGCTTGTCTAGTTTTCCAACACAGTTTTATTGAAGCAGACTGTCATTTCCCCATTATATATTCTTAGCTCCTTTTTAGAATTTTATTGACCATATATATCTGGGTTTATTTTGGCTATCTTTCTGTTCCATTGAACTATGTGTCTGTTTTTTATGCCAATGCTATACTCTTTTAAAAATTGCTATGTTTGCCCATTTAAAAAAATTGGTTTTGTTTTCTTTTAATTGAGTTTTTTGAGAGTTCTTTATGTATTCTGGATACATGTCCATCCAAAGGTATTATCTAAAAATATTTTCTCCTGTTTTTTCTTCTCAAGAAGGTTGGCCAGAAGTGTGTAGTTCACCATTACGAAAGCAGAAGTCACGAGATCAATTTCTGTCAAATTCTGTTCTATAAAATAATTTTTCTGAAGATTAATTTTCAGTTAAGTTCGGCATGGTTTTTGAAGTCACGTGACTGTGTTTGTCTTATTCATGAAATGTTTATACAGGTTTGTGTTAACGATGACCTGGTTGCAAAAGAACTTCGCTTGTTATGTGTCACCATGGAGGATAACAACTTTGATTCTTTGGAGAAGCCAAGATTGAATATAAAGTCAGCATCCTTTTCCAATAAGCTCAATCCAGCACTTACTCTTTGGCCAATGTTTTTGCAAGGAAAAGATTCTCAAAGGATGGAAAGTGAGTGGATTTCACCAATGTATGTTTCCCTTAAGTTGTCTTATTTATAGAAATCTTAGTGTATTAATGTAAATTGTTGTATCGACTTTCCCCCATATGGAGACAGAGATTTTAATTCTGAATTTAATATTTTAAATTTTTTTGAAATATTTTTAATTTTAATCCTAGTGAGTTTGTTAGGTTTGAGTTTTGAAGTTCTAAGGGAGCTGTTGTGGTTTGTTTTTATGAGAGCAGGAAAAAAGATTGTTATTAATTTCTTACTAACGTGGAGTTATATTTTCATTCTCTGGCTAGGTGGGTAAAGAATCCACCTGTCGTGCAAGAGACACAGGAGATGCGGGTTTCAATCCCTGGGTCAGGAATATCCCCTGGAGAAGGAAATGGCAAAACCACTCCAGTATTCTTTCCTGGAAAATCTCATTGACAGAGGAGCCTGGTGGGCTACAGTCCATGGGGTCACAGAGTCTGACTTGACTTAATGACTGAGCGCAAACCCGTATTTTCAGAAGTCTGTATGTTAGTAGTTTAACCGATATTATCAAAACAAGTGTGTTTTTTTAGAATTTTGAAAAAGAGCCATTTATTAGCATGAAAATATGAGAAGAGTCAGTCATGGGCAATGGGAACAACTGTAAATATTTCCTCTACACCCATGTTTCTTAGTCCCCTCACATTGCTCCCCTGCCCTGTATTAGGTATTCTGTAAATCATACAACAGAGGTGATTTACAACAAATTCACGTTTGTATTTTGGGTTTTATTTCATGCTTTAATCTTGAAATGGATTCTTTCTATCAGAGTCATGTAGTTTAACTTTTCTAGCAAAGTCTCTCGCGCATCTGTGTCCCCAGGGTGTGGGTGACCTCAGGCCAACCAGTAGGATCCTGGGTGAGTGTTCCTCTCCTGTTCCATTTCAATATAAAAGAAATACTCTTAAATATCTTAGGACTGTAAGAGTTGCTTATAAGGGCTATGGTAATTCTGTCTCTCTTTTTCCCTTAATTTACTGGAACGAATTTATGCTGTGAAAGAAAGTGAAAGTGAAATCGCTCAGTCGTGTCCGACTCTTTACGACCCCATGGACTATAGCCTACCAGGTTTCTCTGTCCATGGGATTTTCCAGGCAAGGATACTGGAGTGGGTTGCCACTTCCTTCTCCAGGAGATCTTCCCAACCCAGGGATCAAACCTGGGTCTCCCACATTGTAGCCAGATGCTTTACTATCTGAGCCACCAGGAAAGTTTATGCTGTAGATGCTGACAAAGATAATTTGCCTTGTAGTCTGTAGGATTTTGCCGAAACATAACGTAACAGGCACCTGTTTGTGTGTAGGACTGATTTATTCCAGCCCAGACATAGACCAGTGGTTATTATTTGTCATCAAAATATACCTAAGGATTTGATTGGTTTTTATTTTAAGCAATAGGATGCATACAAATAAGAAAGAGGCATTTATGAAGTCAGAAATATCCCGTCTTTAACTCCGTTATCTCCAGGTTCTTGAATGAGTTGGAATTTTTGGATGGGGGTGAAACTTGCTCGGCTCACCCTCTGTGGCGACTGCTCTGTGCTCACCCCTACATTGGGCGTATGTGTACCTATCAGTACTTCAGAGAGAGCCATAGTAAGCCTCTAGTAAACTAAAACTTTAAGTGTGTGCCCAGTCATGTCCAGCTCTTTTACGACCCTGTGGATTGTAGCCCGCCAGGCTCCTCTGTCCACGGGATTCTCCAGGGAAGAGTGCTGGAGTGGGTTGCCACTTCTTACTCCAAGGGATCTTCTGGATGCAGGAATCAAGCCCACGTCTCCTGCATTGGCAGGCAGGTTCTTTACCACTAGCGCCTCCTGGGAAGGACCACCTTTGATGCACCTACTTACTAAAATTTTTACGGTCTTTTTTCTCTCAGTTTTTCAGGTGTGAGGGTGTGCCCAATTTCTTAAGAAATGAGATTCTACTGTTACAAACGTGTATGTGGTGTTTTTCACCTCTCTCTAGGTTAGCTGCATCCAGTGTGATGGGGTTTGAGGCTGTGGGCTCTGCCATGAGACTATCTGTCTGCTCCCTCCTCTGTGGCACAGGGAACATCATTCCCTGCTGCTGGGTTGGTGAGATGAGCTCTCTGCGTGCAGAGTTTGTGCTGGCAGACATGGGCACCTGTGGCCCCACCTACATTCTGGTGTGCCTCATAGGAGGCATAGTGTGTCATAGGAATTCCTGCTGAATGGAGCCCATTACTGACGGGAATGTTATTTCCATTCCTGTGGAAGCAAGAAAAATACCAGGCGTTTACATTGTGTTTACCCACCGCACAGCTTTCCATTGTTTAAGGGCTTCCCTGGTGGCTCAGATGGTAAAGAATGTGCCTGCACTGCAGGAGACCTGGGTTCAACCTCTGGGTCAGGAAGATCCCCTGGAGAAGGGAAACCCCATGGACAGAGGAGCCTGGTGGGCTACAGTCCATGATGTCGCGAAGAGCTGGATACGACTGAGCCACGAACTCTTTCTTTCTAAAAAATACTTACTTACTTATGTATTTGATTTGTCGGATCTTTGCTGGGGCATGCGGAATGTTGCTTTCTGGTGCTTGGGACTCCCTAGCTGTGGCACACAGGCTCTGGAGCACGTGTGCTCAGTAATTGTGGTATGTGGGCTTAGTTGCTTCGCGGTACGTGGGATTGTGCTTCCCTGACCAGGAACCATCCCATGTCCTCCGCATTGCAGGGAGGAGGACACTGGACTGCCAGGGAAGTCCCACCTAGTTTTATTTATTACAGTCAGTGTTGGAATTAACTCTGCATATCTTTGAAAAGGAAAAGGTTGATGGTAAACAAAAGAAAGCTCATAAATGAGATGTGACCTGGACTGTCATGCAAGAAACAAAATTATCAGATGTTACCTTCTCAGGCAAAGATTTCTTTTTTCTTTTTAATATTTGTGAGAAGCTATTTCAATTTCAGTTGTCTGTTTATTAAATTCTGATACTTCTCTTTGAAGTTCCTTACATTTTCAAAAATCAAGTTCAGTACTTTCTAACACTTGGCTAGACAATCAAATAGTGCAGAAAGGCTATAAAGAAAAGCAATTTTTTCTTGTCCAGCTTCTTCTCACCCAGGCTCCTTGCTTGAGATAAACCTTTTTTTTTTTTTTCTTAGCTATTTATTTTGGCAGTTATCTCTTAAGTTTTAAAATACCTGTGGTTATTTTATTTTGTCCATGCTTATGCATTCTGGATCCTGTCCTGATTTCTGCGGTGGTTAGCTGTCACACCCCTAAGCCACATGTCTTCAGACACTGTTCTAGGGATTCACCAGAAAAGGAATCAAAGTCTGTTTTCATGGAGTTCTCTTTTATTTTCTCAGTAAACTTCTGTTTTAGGATGATCACAAATTTCCAGATAAGTTGGAGAGCATTACGGAGAACTTGATTGTATCCTAAACCACATGAGAGTAAGTTGCCGACTGGAATGCCCCATCTCTCCCCAGTACTTGAGTGTGTTTTTTCCTGGAAAGAAGAGTACTTTCAAAAATAATCGCAGCATAGCCATCTACATCAGAGATTGCCGTTGCTACATTGTGATCGTCTGGCTCTCAGATAACCCCTGTCATTTTGCCAGTCGTTGCACTGAGTCCTCTGGGGAAGGAAGACACAGCTCAGCGTCAGGTGGAGCATCTCCTCGCCGCCCTGGGTCTGAGCAGTCCTCAGTCTTCCTGGACTTTCTGGCTGTGACACTTTGGCGGATTATGGACCTGTTATTTCATAGCATGTCCCAGTCGTGGCAGATGATCTCCTGTTTCCATTTTCGTTGATTTTTGCTCTGAATTTAATTCTTTTTGTCTGCTTACTTTACATTTAATTTGCTCTTCTTTTCTAGTTTTCTAAGGTGGAAGCTTATATTATTAATTTAAAATTTTTTTTCTCTTCTAATACAAACATTTAATGCTGTCAACTGCCCGTCACTGAATCCCATAAATTTTGATAAGTTGTATTTTTATTTTCATTTGGTTAAAAACATTTCAGAATTTCTCTTGATATTTCTTCTTGATCCATGTATGATACAGAAGTGGGTTGCTTAATCTCCAAGTATTTGGGGATTTTCCAGCTATCTTGTTGTTACTAAGTTAGTTTAATTCCGTTGTGGTCTGATAGTGTCCTTTGTACAATTTCCACTTTATTTAGATGTGTTTTATATGGTCTGTCGTAGTGTCAGTTCCACTTGAGCTTGAGGAGAAAGTATCTGCTGTAGGATGAAATTGTCTGTAGATACCAGTTCTGACCAGTTGAGGTGATGCTGTTGAATTCAGCTGTACCCTTACACTGATTTTCTGTCTGCTGGGTCTGTTCCTTTTTGGTAGAGAGCTGTTGCTGTCTCTAACTGTAGTGGTATTCTCATCTATTTCTCCTTGCAGTTTTATCAGTTTTGCCTCACATATTTTGAAGCTTTCTTGTTAAGCACACACACAATTAAGTCTCATATGTCTTTTTGAAGAATTGGGTTCTTTATTACTATGTGATGCTTCTGACCTTCATATTTTCCCTTGTTCTGAAGTCTATCTGAAATTAATACAGACACTTTAGCTTTTTTTTTAGGCTATAAAGATTTTACTGAGGTACAACTGATGTATAATATTATTTGTTTCATGTGTGCAACATAGTGATTCACAATTTTTAAAGGTTATACTGCATTTATAGATATTTTAAAATATTGCTTATATTCCCTGCACTGTACAGTATATCCTTGTAGGTTATTCACTTTATGCATAGTAGTTTGTACCTCTTAATCCACTGCTGTTTTTTTGGAACCTCCCCCCTTCCCTCCCCACTACTGAGAACCACTAGTTTGTTCTCTGCATCTGTGAGTCTATTTCTTTTTTGTTAAATTCACTAGTTTTATTTTATTTTATTTTTTTAGATTCCACATATAAGAGGTATCATACAGTATTTGTCTTTCACTGCCTGACTTAATTTCACTAAGCATAAATCCATCCATGTTGCTGCGAGTGGCAAATTTTCATTCTTTTTATGGCTGAGCAGTATTCCGGTTTGTGTGTGTATGTGTATACACACCACATCTTCTTTATTTGGGTATGGATAGATTGCTTCCGTATCTTGGCTATTGTGAATAATGCTGCTCTGAAAATTGGGGTGCATGTTTCTTTCCAACTTAATGGGACCACATTTCTTTCTCCGGTCATCTGTCAGTGGACATTTACACTGCCTCCATGTCTTGGCTGTTGTAAACAATGCTGCCATGCTGGGTGCATGTATCTTCTCGAATTATGGTTTTCTCCAGATACACACCCATGGATGAGATTACAAGATCATATGGCAACTCGGCTTTTAGTTTTTTAAGGAACCTCCATACTTTTCTCCATAGTGATTGCACCAGTTTACATTCTGACCAACAGTGTTGGTAGGTTCCCTTTCCTCCATAGCCTCTCCAGCATTTACTGTTTATGGACTTTTAATGATGGCCATTCTGACAGGTGTGACGTGATACCTCATTGTGCTTTTTTGAAATTCATTTTTAATTGGAGGATAATTGCTTTACAATGTTGTGTTGATTTCTGCTGTATATCAAGATAAATCAACCATAGGTGTACATATCTCCTCTTCCTCTTGACTCATTGTGCTTTTGATGTGCATTTCTTTGATGATTAGCAATGTTGAACATCTTTTCACATGCTTGTTGGCCATCTGTATGTCTTCTTAGGAGAAAAGTCTATTTAGGCCTTCTGCCCATTTTTAAATTGGTTGGGGTTTTTTGATGTTGAATTGTATGAGCTGCTTGTATATATTTGGAAATTAAGCCTTGTCAAACATGATGTTTACAAGTATTTTCTCCCAGTTGTCTCTTTGTTTATGGTTTCCTTTGCAGTGTAAAACTTGTAAGTTTAACTAGGTCCCATTTGTTTATTTTTGCTTCTGTTTTTCTTTGCCTTGGGAGACTGACTTATACAAATTTCTAGAATTTGTATAAATATTTGTCTTATATTTGGTGTATTTAGACCAATACCATTTAAAGTGATGATTGATTTAGTTAGATTGATACCTGCCAAACTCGTTACTGTTTTCTGTTCATTGCCTTTGTTTTTTATTCTTGTCTTCCATTTTTTGTCATTTATAGCTTTAGTTGAGCATTTTACAGAATTCTGATTTCTTTCCTTTTTAGCACATGAGTTTGCTTCTTTTTTCACTTTTTTTAAATGATTGCCTTAGATATTGCAATATTTACAACCAGTCCAATCTATTTTCAGATAACACTGAACCACCTTACAGGTAGTGCTAGTACCTTATAACAAAATATTCATAATTCCTCCCTCCTGGCCATAGTGTCATTGTTATTCTTTTCATGCATATGGGTATGTGTGTAATAAATGTCTATTTACATATTTTATATGTATATGCATAAATGATAAAATACTTTGTTGCTGTTATTTTGAACAAACTGTTATCTGTTATATCTGTTTTCAAAAAAGAAAAACTTAAATTTGCCTTGACTTATTCCTTCTCTAATGTTCATATCCTCAAGTTCAGTGATTCTTTCTGCAGATGAATACATTCTACTAAGTTCATCAAAGGCATTCTTCATTTCTGTTAGTGTTTTTGGTCTCTGGCATTTCTTCTTGATTCTTATAATTTTCATGTCCCTGCTTATATTACCCATCTATTCTTGCATATTGTTTGCTTTTTTATTAGAACCCTTAGCATATTAATCATTTGTTGCTACTGTTGTTCAGTTGCTAAGTTGTATCCACCTCTTTGCAATCCCCTAGACTGCAGCACACCGGGCTCCTCGGTCCTCCACTACCTTCTGGAGTCTGCTCAAATTCATGTCCATTGAGCCTGTGATGCTATCTAACCTTCTTATCCTCTACCGCCCTCTTTTGCCTTCGGTCTTTCCCAGCATCAGGGTCATTTCCAGTGAGTCATATCTTTGCATCAGGTAGCCAGAGTATTGGAACTTCTGTTTCAGTATCAGTCCTTCTAATGAATATTCAAGATTGATTTCCTTTAGGATAGATTGGTTTGATCTCCTTGCAGTCCAAGGAACTCTCAAGAGTCTTCTCCATCACCACGGTTTGAAATCACTAGTTCTTCGGTGCTCAGGCTTCTTCATGATCCATCTCTCATATCTGTACATGACTTTCCATCCGTACATGGAAAAATCATAGCTTTGCCTATATGGACCTTTGTCAGCAAAGCAATGTCCCTGCTTTTTAATATGTTGTCTAGGTTTGTCAAAACTTTCCTTCCAAGGAACAAGTGTCTTTTAATTTCATGACTGTAGTCACTGTCTGCAGTGATTTTGAAGTCCAAGAAAATATGTCACTAACTGCTTCTACTTTTCCCCGTTCTGTTTGCCATAAATTGATGGGACCAAATGCCATGATATTAGTTTTTTTAAAATGTTGAGTTTCAAGCCAGCTTTTTCACTCTCCTTTTTAACTTTCATTAAGAGGCTCTGTAGTTCCTCTTCACTTTCTGCCATTAGAGTGGTATCATCTGCATATCTGAGGTTGTTAATATTTCTCCCAGCAATCTTGATTCCAACTTTTTGGTTCATCCAGCCCGGCATTTTGCATGATGTACTCTGCATATAAGTTAAATAAGCAGGGTGACAATATGTAGCCTTGTCATACTCCTTTCCCAATTTTGAACCAATTCGTTGTTCTATATCCAGCGCTAACTGTTGCTTCTTGACCTGCATACAGGTTTCTTAGGAGACAAGTCAGGTGGTCTGGTATTCCCCTCTCTTTGAGAATTTTCCACTGTTTGTTGTGATCCACACAGTCAAAAGCTTTAGCGTAGTCAATGAAGCAGAAGTAGATGTTTTTCTGGAAGTCCCTCATTTTCTCCATGATCCAGTAAATGTGGCAATTTGATCTCTGGTACCTCTGCCTCTTAGAAATCCAGCTTGTACACATGAAAGTTCTCAGTTCAACTACTGCTGAAGCCTAGCTTGAAGGATTTTGAGCATTACCTTGCTAGCATGCGAAGTGAATGCAATTGTATGGAAGTTTGATCATTCTTTGTCATTGTCCTTTGAGGTTGGAATAAAAACTGACCTTTTTCAGTCCTGTGACCACTGCTGAGTTTTCCAAATTTGCTGACATGTTGAGTGCAGCATTTCAACAGCATCATCTATTAGGATTTGAAATAGCTCAGCAGGTATTCCATCACCTCCACTTTCTTTGTATTAATGCTTCCTAAGACCCCTTGACTTCACACTCCAAAATGTCTGGTTCTAAGTGAGTATCCACACTAGCGTGATTATCTGGGCCATTAAGACCTTTTTTGTATAGTTCTTCTGTGTATTTTTGCCACCTTTTCATAACCTCTTCTGCTAGGTTCTTAGCATTTCTCTCCTTTATTGTGCTCATCCTTGTATGAAATGTTCCTTTGATATCTCCAGTTTTCTTGAAGAGAGCTCTAGTTTTCCCCATTCTGTTGTTTTCCTCTATTTCTTTTCATTGTGTATTTAAGAAGGCCTTCTTGCCTCTCCTTGCAGTTCTCTGAACTCGGCAGTCAGTTGGGAGTTCTCTGAACTCCTTACCTCTCCTTGCAGTTCTCTGAACTCGGCAGTCAGTTGGGAGTTCTCTGAACTCCTTACCTCTCCTTGCAGTTCTCTGAACTTGCATTCCTTTTCTTCCCTTGCCGTTTGCTTCTCCTTTTCCCTCAGCTATTTGTTAAGCCTCTGCAGACAACCACTTGGCCTTCTTGCATTTCTTTTTCTTTGGGATGGTTTTGGTCACTGCCTCTTGGACAGTGTTACTAATCTCTGTCCATAGTTCTTCAGACACTCTGTCTGCAGATCTAATCTCTTGAATCTGTTTGTCAGCTCCACTGTATAATCATAAGGGATTTGATTTAGGTCATAACTTGAATGGCCAAGTGGATTTCCCTAGTGTCTTCAATTTAACCCTGAAGTTTGCAATAAGGATCTCCTGATCTGAGTTGTACTAAATTTCTGGTCTGACAGTTTCAACATCTCTGCTCTGTCTAACTCTGGTTCTGATTCTTGCCCTGTTTCTTCAAACTGTCTCTCTTTTTTTGCTTTTTGGTATGCCTTGCAACTTTTTTTTAAATTTAAAGTCAGACATGATATTCTGGGTAAGAGGTGGGCTGTTAGAGGTACAGTTGTAAGGTATAGAGGGAGGGGAAGCATCCTTAAAGCTGTGATTAGATCTCCATGTTTTTGAGCCTTTGCATCTGGTTGTGACCTTCAGATTTGCTTTTCAGACCTCCACTTCTCCTCTTAAGGAGGGTTAGGATGGCCTGAGGGGGTGGGGAAATAGATGGGCTATTTCCCTTCCCCCAAGGCAGTTCAGTTCAGTTCAGTTCAGTTCAGTCGCTCACTCTTTGCGACCCCATGGATCACAGCACACCAGGCCTCCCTGTCCATCACCAGCTCCCGGAGTTCACTCAAACTCATGTCCATTGAGTCAGTGATGCCATCCAGCCATCTCATCCTCTGTCTTCCCCTTCTCCTCCTGCCCCCAATCCCTCCCAGCATCAGAATCTTGTCCATTGAGTCAACTATTCACATGAGGTGGCCAAAGTATTGGAGTTTCAGCTTTAGCATCAGTCCTTCCAATGAACACCCAGGACTGATCTCCTTTAGAATGGACTGATTGGATCTCCTTGCAGTCCAAGGGACTCTCAAGAGTCTTCTCCAACACCACAGTTCAAAAGACTCTTGAGTCCCTTGGACTACAAGGAGATCCAACCAGTTGGGCTATTTCTCTTCCCCCAAGGCGGTTAGTCTCTGATAAAGCCTGGGTAGTTCAGTTCAGTTCAGTTGCTCAGTCGTGTCCGACTCTTTGTGACACTATGGACTGCAGCACACCAGGCTTCCCTCTCCATCACCAACTCCAGGAGCTTACTCAAACTCATGTCCATTGAGTCGGTCGGTGATGCCATCCAACCATCTCATTCTCTGTTGCCCCCTTCTCCTCCTACCTTTAATCTTTCCCAGCTTCAGGGTCTTTTCAGATGAGTCAGTTATTTGCCTCAGGTGGCCAAAGTATTGGAGTTTCAGCTTCAGCATCAGTCCTTCCAAAGAATATTGAGGACAGATTTCCTTTAGGATGGACTGGTTGGATCTCCTTGCAGTCCAAGGGACTCCCAAGGATCTTCTCCAACACTGCAGTTCAAAAGCGTCAGTTCTTTGGCACTCAGCTTTCTATATAGTCCAGCTCTCACATCCATGCATGCATGCTGCTGCTGCTAACTTGTGTCAATCATGTCCAACTCTGTGCAACTCCATAGACGACAGCCCACCAGACTGCCCCTCCCTGAGATTCTCCAGGCAAGAACACTGGAGTGGGTTGCCATTCCCTTCTCCAATGCATGAAAGTGAAAAGTGAAAGTGAAGTTGCTCAGTCATGTCTGACTCTTAGCGACCCCATTGACTGCAGCCCTCCAGGCTCCTCTATCCATGGGATTTTCCAGGCAAGAATACTGGAGTGGGTTGCCATTGCCTTCTCCCCTTCCATTCATGACTACTGGAAAAACCATAGCTTTGACTAGATGGACCTTTATTGGCAAAGTAATGTCTGCTTTTTAATATGCTGTCTAGGTTTGTCATAGCTTTTCTTCCAAGGAGCAAGCATCTTTTAATTTCATGGCTGCAGTCACCATCTGCAGTGATTTTTGGAGCCCCCCAAAAATAAAGTCTCTCATTGTTTCCCCATCTATTTGCCATGAAGTGATGGGACCGGATGCCATGATCTTACTTTTCTGAATGTTGAGTTTTAAGCCAACTTTTTCACTCTCCTATTTCACTTTCATCAAGAGGCTCTTTGGTTCTTCTTCGCTTTCTGCCATAAGGATGGCTTCATCTGCATATCTGATATTTCTCCCGGCAATCTTGATTCCAGCTTGTGCTTCATCCAGCCTGGCATTTTGCATGATGTACTCTGCATATAAGTTAAATAAGCAGGGTGACAATATACAGTCTTAATGTACTCCATTCCCGATTTGGAACGAGTCTGTTCAGTCCGGGTAGTTCAGGCTCTGATTAGTTTCTCTGGAGGGCAGAACTTGCTGAGAACAGAATGCACTGGCATATTTCAAAAAGGTTAATTTTTCCCTCCCCCTACTAAGCCCCAGGGGGATTTTTATATGATCTTCACATGAGAAGCTGTGGAGTTCCAGTAAGTGAGAGTCACAAAGTGTTGGGGGTCCTCTTGGAATTGTTAATTTACTTTCCCACACTGGCTTCCAGTAGCTGGTCAATGTACAGTTCAGGTTTTCCTTCTCTGGTGCTAGGTTCTATGGAGATTTCTGCTCACAGCAGCTGTGATTATCTGTCTCTCCAGTTGTAGGGGAGAAGGTTTGCCCTGTGGCCTCATCTTTTATGTCAGATATAAGAAGAGTTGTTATTTTTCACTTGGGTTAGCTGTTTACTTACTGTTATGAAGGAGTGGTGAATTCCAGCCTCCTTGCATGATGGGATAGAAACTGGAAGTTAAATTGAGTTTGAAATGTAAAATTGGTAAATATAAGATGACAGCATTATTTCTTCTTGGAGATTCTAATTGCTTTTCTTTTTCCTATTTATATTGTCTATCTCTGTTGACTCCTTAAGTTGTTCAAGATCCTCAGTAGAGTATTCTATATCTTTTAAAATTTATTGAGACTTGTATTATGACTCAGAATATGGTCTCACTTGGAGAAGGCTGTGTGTGTACTTGAGAAGAATGCATATTGTGCTGTTGATGGGGCGAGTGTTATGTAAATATTAGTTAGGTCATTGCCGGGGTCCAGCCCCGGTGGATCCAGGGAATTCGAAGGGGAGACAGCGTCAGCGATCAGGAAAACAATAGCTTAATTAAGTATTAATTAAAGATATAAAGAGGGGTTAAATAAGGATAGCTCAGTGAGAAAATTCAGTGGAGAAAAGGGGCTGAATAACTTGGTTTACGTGGAATACCAATAAAACCTCGAGACAAGAGGTTTTCACCACCTACGTAGGCCGCAGGCATCCTCCCGTTCTCCCGAAGGAGAGGAGACACTAAGGCCTCCCCGGTCGGATCTTAGAAGCCGAGGCATAATTAGCAGGCTTGGCGGGCATCCACGCTCCAGATGGGAATTCAGCCAGAAAAATGGAGCACAAGAAAGAACAACATGGGGGAATCAGTCTTTCCAGGAACTGATCCGTTTTCTTTATTTTCCAGGTTTGCTTATATGCTTTTTGTTATACATAGAGATAGAATACAAAGTCAGGTGGGGTCAGCAGACCTGACCTTTATCAAAATCAGGTGCTTCATATAAACGTATACAAAAGGTCTTAGGTGGCTTTACATCATCTTCTGGCCAGGGGGCTTGCTAACATTTTATGACCCTTTCTTTCTGATAATGGTCAGTCAGCCAGAAACCTATTTTCCAGGGGTGATTTTTCTTAAACCAGGCGCCACCCTCCGAAGGTACCAAATAAAGTTGCATTCCTATAGGGTGAGGGTGTAATGGGTTACAATTAAGAAAGGAATTTACTTAGTCTAAGGTTTAAAATGATTAATCTTTAAGGTTAATACTTATTTCTCCTATATGCTAGTTATATATTTGTATAAGGGCAGGGAATATGGAGACTTAGCAGCAAGCATTGGCCCAATAAATGAAAAACCTTTCACCAGTATAATTCCTAGTCAACCCACTATACTATACTAATAATTTTCTAACCTCTCAAAAGAATCTGTATGTAGAAAGTTTAAAGCATCTCGTGCCTCTCACGGTTGGGAGGCTGTGAACAGTCGTATGTGGCTGGACGAACCTGTTCAGGCAGGCTAGAGAGCCGTCAGAGGAGTTTGTAAGTTGAAACACTCTTGTCATGCCCAGGAATTTTTATTAACTGGAGCTGTAAGTTAACTTCTTCTCCAAGAAAGGTGGTGGGGGACAGCCCCCCATAAAGTCAGAGGTGTAGGTGAGAGCATAAAGCAGTAAAGTAGGCAGACTCTGGTTTTGGGGGTAGATGCTCGGGAACAGGGGCTCTCCTGAGGCTCTGATCCTGCCTTTGCGCATGCCGAGCCTCCTTCCTCACGACCTTTGCCACGGGCGGAGTTCCTCACGCTGGGCCCCCGGCAGGTCTTGTTGGTTGATAGTCTTGTTCAGGTCTTCTCTGTGTTCGTGATTTTTTTTTTTGTCTACAGGTCTATCAGCTACTGAAGGAGAGGCATTGATATCTCCAAGTATACAGTTGTTTTATTTATGACTCATTTCTGTTCTGTTAGTTTTTGCTTCGTGTATTTTGAAGCTGTCACTTAGGTGCACGGAAGTTTAGCAGGTTTATGTCCTCTTGATGAATTGATATATGTCATTATTAAATGACTCCTTCTTTGATCTGAAGTGTACCTGTCTCTTCTGGGCTGTCACCTGAAGTATATGTAGTGGCCTTTCCATGCAGTTGCTTGGGCTGCCTCGTAACACGACAGCTGGGTTACAGAAGTGAGCGTTTAAGAGAGCAGATCATAGGCGTGTGACTTTTTTGTGTTCCAGCTTTGGAAGTCACGTAACATCACGTCTGTGTTTCTAAGCCCACCCTGGCTTCTGGGCAAGGAGAATGAGCCCACCTCTCCATGGGAGAAGCGTGGAAGTCACACTCTGAGAACAGCATGTGTGTTGGGAATCATCTTCTGGCCTCCTTTGCAAAATAGAGTCTGCCAATTTGGGAATATAAATAATGGTTAAATTGTTAGTAAGCCAGTAAGGAATTTGCCTCAACATTTTTTTTGTTTTTCTTTTTCCCAATAAGGATTGATACAAGATTTTTTAATTTAATCCCCTCAAGTAAAGTTTGATACAAAATCTTATGCTGTAACAATTTTATGTATTAAGGTTTTATTATGATAACACTTTTTTAGTAAGATCCTTTTGGTCCTGTTTTCTATTTATTTATAACACTTCCTGAGATAATTTTTATTATTATTTTTATTTTGCAGATAAGACTGTAAAATGTACTATGGATTCATTGAAAGGTTCCCCTAAAAAAGAATCTGAAAAGAAACAACAGTACATCTCCTTGAAAGATGCAAATAAGGTGCTGTTTTTAAATGTTCATTAAATATTAAGTTTATGTAGTGTTCATTTTAGAATATTCTCCTTTAAAATCTACCAGGAACCAAAACTGTGGCTATGATAGTTTTATTCATGAAAAAAATGTAAGTTTACAAGTTTACTCTGTTTCAGATGAACAGGATAACCCTTGTTCCTCCCTTTTCAAGTCCTTGTTCTTGGCCTGCTGACCGCTTGACAAAATTAGGTGCATATTCTCACTTTAACAAGGGTATAAATATCTGGAATTATGGGACACTCTAATAGTTAAGGTCAACTCTTACCTGTCCCTCCAGTTTCCTTGACAAGACAAGTGAAAGTAATTCTAGGACATCTTAAATACTGACCTGTCTGAAAGGCTGGCTGCCTGCTATTTGGACCCTTCAGTCTAGTGTTTATAGTGGTGGCCTCCCCAGTTCTTGGTCTGTTCATATCTGTGTTGCTTGGACCTTATCTGAGATGGTTGTCTATGAGAACAACTCCCAAGGAATTTTGATGCCTCAAGAGCACGTATGTTGCTAGCATAAATATTCCTCCTGAAAAAAAAAATTTTTTTTTAACAGTGTGTTGAATCTTCAGTGTGCTGGCCAACAAAGAGAGGCATAACCATATATGCCAATCCAGACACACCAGCTGCAAGGTATGATCTGAAAATCTAGTATAATTGACTAGAGACTTAAGTATAATATTGTTTTATACAGTGTCCTGTAAGATTGATGATGGGAGAACATTCATTTTCAAAAAGAGTGACCCTGGAAATTTTGATTAAGCGTATATTTAAGAGAAATATGTTTGATAGCTGGCTAGCAGCACAGTTTTTTCAAAAGTAGTAGTGATTCTGGAGTCTCCTTGTTACCTTGTCAGACAGAACTGTGTCTGTAAGGCAGATGTCTTGATGTGAAGGGTGGGTATATGTGGGCCCGATGGCAGTTCAGCTTGTGGAAGGTGAAGAATGGTTTCTTGTATTCTTGAAGATGAGCTTCCAATCTTTGCGACCCTGTCCTCAGCAAAATCCATGTCAGTGATATTAATGGGAAAATGTGATATTATGCACTTCATATAGAGTAAAAGATCTTAAAATAGGAAGCTTCCATTTCTCCCCTCCTGGACTTTATGCTGGTGTTGCCATACATTGTATTTATACATTTGTTATAGATGGCTGAATTCTGTTGTTCCTATTTAAACAGTTTTTTCTTTGAGGGATTTAAATAAATAATAAGAGAAATTATCATATATTTACTTATGTAGTTATCATCCATGCTTTTTACTTTTTGTGTAGATCCAGATTTCCGTCTGGTACCGTTTTCCTTTTACTTGGGGGACTTCCTTTGCTATTTCTTGTATTATATTTCTTCCTTTACTGTTTCTTGGTCTGCTGGTGATGAATTCTTTCAGCTTTTATATGTCTGAAAAAACTTTGCTAGGGTAGAATTCCAGCTTTAAATTTACTTTCCCCTGTATTTTAGCGATGTTTCTTCACCATCTGCCTGCTCATATTGTTGGCAATGCAAAGTCTACCATCATATTTTTCCTTTGTTCCTCTGCTTGCAGCATGTCTTTTCCCTCTGTTTTTAGGGCTTTCTCTTCATTGCTGGTTTGAACAATTTAATTATTGTATGTCTTGATGAAGTTTCTCTCATGTTCTTATGCTTGAGGTTCATTAGCGCTCTTCATTTGTAGGTTTCTGTCTTCACTGGGGCTTTCCTGATAGCTCAATGGTAAAGAATCCACTTGCAATGCAGGAGACCCGGGTTTGATCCCTGGGATGGGAAAATCCCCTGGAGGAGGGTATGGCAGCCCACTTTAGTACTTTTGCCTAGAGAATCCGACTGTGCAACCCTAAGGACTGCAGGACTGGCCAGGCTCCTCTAATCCTT
>NW_017211841.1:0-27020 GCF_001704415.2 Capra hircus
AGGCTGTATATTGTTACCCTGCTTTATTAAACTTATGAGCAGAGTACGTCATGTGGAATGATGGGCTGGATGAAGCAGAAGCTTGAATGAAGACTGTTGGAGAAATATCAACAACCTGACATGTGCAGATAATAACATTCTAATGGCAGAAAGTGAAGAGGAACTAAAAGCCTCCAAATGAGAGTGAAAGAGGAGAGTGAAAAAGCTGGCTTAAAATTCAACATTCAAAAAACTAAGATCATAGCTTCTGGTCCCCCTCTCTTCATAGCAAATAGATGTGGAAAAAGCAAAAATCAGTGACAGATTTTATTTTCTGGTTTCCATAATCACTGAAGACAGTGACTGCAGACGTGGCATTAAAAGACACTTGCTTCTTCAAAGTAAAGCTACGACAAACATAGCCAGTGTACTAGAAAGCAGAGATACCACTTCACCGACAAAGGTCTGTATAGTCAAAGTCATTCTTTTTTCCAGTAGTCATGTACAGATTTGAGAATAGGCCCATGAGAAGGCTGAGTGCTGAGGAACTGATGTCACTGAACTGTGGTTCTGGAGAAGACACTTGAGAGTCCTGCGGACTGCAATGAGATCAAGCCAGTTTATCCTAAAGGCAATCAAACCTGAATAATCAGTGGAAGGACTGATGCTGAAGCTGAAGCTCCAATACTTTGGCCAGCTGGTGTGAAGAATCTGCTCATTGGAAAGACACTGATGCTGGGAAAGATTGAAGGCAAAAGGAGATGAGGGTGATGGAAGAGGAGATGGTTAGATAAATGGAGGACAGGAGAGCCTGGCATGCTGCAGTCTATGAAGCACCAAAGAGTCATACGTGACTCAGCAACATGAAAATTGCTAGAAATGCACTTGGAAAATGGTACTTGCTCAGTAAATGTCAGTTACTGTTGTTCTTGTCTTTATTATTATTACTGTTATCTGGTCCCATCACTTCATGGGAAATAGATGGGGAAACAGTGGAAACAGTGTCAGACTTTATTTTGGGGGGGCTCCAAAAATCACTGCAGATGATGATTGCAGCCATGAAATTAAAAGATGCTTACTCCTTGGAAGAAAAGTTATGACCAACCTAGATAGCATATTGAACAGCAGAGACATCACTTTGCCAACAAAGGTCCACCTAGTCAGGACTATGGTTTTTCCAGTGGTCTTGTATGGATGTGAGAGTTGGACTGTGAAGAAAGCTGAGCGCCGAAGAATAGATGCTTTTGAACTGTGGTGTTGGAGAAGACTCTTGAGAGTCCCTTGGACTTCAAGGAGATCCAACCAGTCCATTCTGAAGGAGGTCAGCCCTGGGATTTCTTTGGAGGGAATGATGCTGGAGCTGAAACTCCAGTACTTTGGCCAACTCATGCGAAGAGTTGACTCACTGGTAAAGACTCTGATGCTGGGAGGGATTGGAGGCAGGAGGAGAAGGGGACGATGGAGGATGAGATGGCTGGATGGCATCACTGACTCGATGGATGTGAGTCTGAGTGAACTCCGGGAGTTGGTTATGGACAGGGAGGCCCGGCATGCTGTGACTCATGGGGCCACAAAGAGTCGGACACGACTGAGCGACTGAACTGAACTGAACTGATGACTATCTTTAGCATTCATCCTTCTTGATACAGAAGTCCATTAATTTATACCAAGTCTGTTGTATAACAACATCTCAATGATATAAAAATGCATGGATGAGGATGCTTCTTGTCAGAGTCTATAGTGACAATCCCTGGAAATAACCGCATTACCCATCAATACTATATACCATGCATTCTCACTACTAAAAATGAGTGAAAATATACATACAGAGAAAGAATATATATGCTGTTATTAAATAAGACACTTGCAGAAGACAATTTGCATTTGAGCAAAGAAATCCTTTTTTGGGTAGGTTTCTGTATGTTTTATTTTAGACAAAGATGAAATTTAGATTTGAAAGTCATGGAGTGCTACACACAGATTATTGATGTTGGTTTCCTCACAGAATGAAAGCAGAAATCTGAAGACATTTAAAGTATACACTATAGCAAAATGAGACAAACTGAGAGTGTAACATTAAACAAAATGCATAAAGTCACATAATTATGTAAAATGACATGAAACAAACAAACTGAATTATGGGCAGATAACATTAGTTCATTTACAATTGTAATGTAATTAAATGTAAGGAGTTACATAAAATGATGTGCATGTATTTCATATGCTCTAATATTTATATCATTATAGTTGAATCTGAATATTAGACTTAAGGTCTAATGATAATGACTCAAAAGTCTAATCTGACATGATTTAACAAGAAGACTTAACATGTTAAATAAAATACTCATGCTTTTGAATGTTTAGGCTTTAATGTAGACTCAGTTATAGGAAGCCATTAAAAACTTAAGAAACTAAAAACAACTCTATGAAAAGAAGAATGTCCACTTACTGTTTTTCAAGTGGGAAAGTGTATGTTTTCTTGTCAATTTGGATGGAATAGGAGACCTATAGCAAAGGATTCAGAGAAAAAGTAATTATTAGATATTTCAAATCTCTGAAAGTCAAAAGTCCAATTTTAAAAAAAATGTACTCTTTCATATAAACAGGGGTGATATCATGTATCAAAACTATGTATACTGGAGAAGGAGATGACAACCAAATCCAGTACTCTTGTCTGTGAAATCACATGGACAAGGAACCTGGCAGGCCACAGTCCATGGAGTCTGAAAACAGTCAGAAATGTCTAAGAGACTAAAAACAACAAAAACAAACTATATTATCTCCACTTCTACATAGATATACCATTACAGTTATCTTTCTTCAATCTTGGAAAGTCTGACAGAATTAATCATAATCCAACTTACATAAAATCTAGGATTATAAATCTACCGCAAAAGTAAGAGCATTAGTTATTAGCATTAAAGTCTCATAAACAAATTTTCACTTAAAATGGTTAGATTTAGAAATGTTGAGTAAACTTTGAAGAAATTTGAGTTTTCTGATCTTTCCTTACTTTGCAGTTGCCAGAGAAAACAAAAGGAAAATTAAAGAATACAAAGCAAGTTTCTTTCTAAGATAAAACTAAAATTACACTAAAATCTGATGTTCATCTAAAGGCACCATTCAGAAAGCTAAAAAGCAGTTCTACTAAAGGATGATATCTGGATTTCATATCCTATTGGCCAGTTCACATTTGTGTGAGTCTCACTTCTAACAGTACATCTCGTCCTTCTCATTTTCCTTAGTCTATCTCACCAAATGTTTTGTTTTACCTGCTTCTCAGAAATCAACTTTTGACATTGGGAATCTGAGCTACTTCAGTTTATGTATTTTTTCATTAATTCTACCTCTTCATTGAAGGAGAATCTGTAAGAATTTTAAGGATATAGTTATTTTTCTATTTTTAAATTTCCAACCATTTATTGTCACCTATTTATTAGGGGATAGGAGTATATATTATGCTATTATATGAACTTCAGAGCATGATTTAAGTTTTTCTCTGCAATTTTTTCATTCTCATTCATTGTTTATTATTTAATATTGGTTACAGTTTATGATCTCTCCATCAACTCATGAACCACATACAAATATATTTTTAAATTTTCAAATACATTTCTCAGTCTTTTTGTTAAGTTTTAACCTAACTGTACTGTTCCCAGATAATCAGTGCTATTCTATCCCTATATGTTTTTCATTTATTTATTTTCCTTGCTGTGGTATTTCATTAAATGACATCATATATTCTTGAAAAGTATAAGAAGTCGTCTTCAGAAGCATTATTTAAAATGGACACAGAGCATACGTGCAGCTTGGTTAGAAAAGTTCCTGGGGAGGGAGGTGGGAGGGGTGTTCAGGATGGGGAACATGTGTACACCTGTGGCAGATTCATGTCGATGTATGACAAAACCAATGCAATATTGTAAAGAGATTAGCCTCCAATTAAAATGAATACATTTAGATTAAAATTTTTTTAAGTTCTGTTTCTGGAAATAGTGACAAGTTTGGATGTTTCTGACTCTATCGAGACTTAAAATTGATGTTGGTGCACGGGGATGATCCAGAGAGATGATATGGGGTGGGAGGTGGGAAGGGGGTTCAGGATTGGGAACTCACGTACACCTGTGGCGGATTCATGTCAATATATGGCAAAACCAATACAGTATTGTAAAGCAAAATAAAGTAAAAATAATAATAATAATAATAAATTGGTGCAGTATACAGTACAACCCCCCCACCCCGCCCCGGCCAAGGTTAGCTTCTGTTGTGTTTCCCTAACTAGTTCAAAAAGGCTGGCTTGGTTACTTAAGAGGTCACTGAAAGCTTTGTAAGGAAGTCTCCCAAAGCCAAGATTCCTCCTATAAATCTTGTGATTTTAAAGCCAGAGTCTCCACGTATTCCCAGAGCACAGGCTCACATGGAGCTAGCTCACAGGGGAAGCTTCCTGGATTCCTGATACTTACTTGAATCCTCTTTTTCTTGCTGCAACATAGCTTTTATCTTTATATAAAACCCTCATATGGGATATCCATAAAGTCCTGTGTGTCTAAACAAAGAGCAGAAAGGGGAAAACTTCATTGGGGTCACTTTATTCTTCAATTTTTTTTTTCTTGCTCAAATGTTCCTTCCCCACATGAAGAATTTTAACATTGGCCAATCAACATGTGAGAAAAAATTTAAAGGTCTGTCTATGGAAATGCATTAGAAAATTTCTCTCTGCTGTGCCATCAGTTTTCATATTATATGTGGTGATGACATTGTATTAAATTCATAGAAATTTAGAAACGTTATATGTTCCTTGAGAAATGAATATTTTAAAGCAAGGGATGTTTATCTCATAATATTGGGTGTGTGTGTGTTTGTGTGTGTGTGTGCATGCATGTGTGTGTAGCAAATGCTCTTTTTTTCCTGCTGTTATCATGGAGCCTCATGCTTTCTTTTGGAAGCATTTTCCCAGTGTACATTATACTCTCCTGAACATTTCAGTGTCTCCTGATGATCATTTTGGGGATGCAATAGCTTTTATACATATATAATCTCTGGTGTCTCTTGGTGCCACAAAGTGAGCCAGTCAGAAGTAAACCACCCAGTCTATAAAACCTACCCCAATGTCTAACACAGTTTTTAATTTAACAAAATTTTGAGTACCTTCCTCTCAGATCATGCTACTGGATTTGTAATCTGATTTCTATCCCATCCCTGTGTTTTTACATCAAAACTTTTGCCTTCTGGAAAAAAAGTGTCCTATCCAAAGCAGTTAATCCTTATTAAAAGAGAAGTCAAAACCATAAAAAGACTGACAGCTAATCAAAATGATTCAAACAGTTGATATACAGATGCACAATCTCTTGTTAAGGCTTAGCTGAAAAACACCCGTTAGACGTGAAACATTCATTGAGGATGTTCACTAGAGCAAAGATAAGACGATTGAAGAGGAGACCTGGAGAGGCCTCAGGTCGATAGGTATCACTATTTTTGTGAAGAAGAGTCAAACATAATGCAACTATTCTGGTAGACATTTTGCATTATTTATCAACAATTTTTTACAGTGGCTTGACCCTTGATTCTATTGAGATGACTATTCAGGAAGGTTTATGAAACTATTTTCAGTTCAGCCACTGAGTCGTGTCCGACTCTTCAAGACCCAGTGAACTGCACGCCAGGCCTCCCTGTCCATCACCAACTCCCAGAGTTCACCCAAACACATGTCCATTGAGTCGGTGATGCCGTCCAGCCATTTCAACCTCTGTCGTCTTTTTCTCCTCCTGCCTTCATCTTCCACAGCATCAGGGTCTTTTCAAATGAGTCAACTCTTCACATTAGGTGGCTAAAGTACTGGAGTTAAGGTTCACATTAGTCCTTCCAATGAACACCCAGGACTGATACCCTTTAGGATGGACTGGTTGGATCTCCTTGCAGTCCAAGGGACTCTCAAGAGTCTTCTCCAAAACCACAGTTCAAAAGCATTAATTCTTCAGCTCTCAGCTTTCTTTATAGTCCAACTCTCACATACATACATGACCATTGGAAAAACCATAGCCTTGACTGGATGGACTTTTATTGACAAAGTAATGTCTCTGCTTTTTAATTTGTTGTCTAAGTTGGTCATAACTTTCCTTCCAATGAGTAATTGTCTTTTAATTTCATGGCTGCAATCACCATCTGCAGTGATTTTGGAGCCCCCCAAAACAGGGCCAGCCACTGTTTCCACTGTTTCTCCATCTATTTCCTATGAAGTGATGGGACCAGATGCCATCGTCTTAGTTTTATGAATGTTGAGCTTTAAGCCAACTTTTTCACTCTCCTCTGTCACTGTCCTCAAGAGGCATTTTAGTTCTTCTTCACTTTCTGCCATAAGGGTGGTGTCATCTGAATATCTGAGGTTATTGATATTTCTCCTGGCAATCTTGATTCCAACTTGTGCTTCATCCAGCCCAGTGTTCTCATGATGTACTCTGCATATACGTTAAATAAGCAGGGGGACAATATACAGCCTTGACGTACTCCTTTTCCTATTGGGAAATAGTCCACTGTTCCATGTCCAGTTCTACCTGTTGCTTCTTGACCCACATACAGGTTTCTCAAGAGGCAGGTCAGGTGGTCTGGTATTCCCATCTCTTTCAGAATTTTCCAGTTTTTGTGATCCCATAGTAAAGGCTTTGGCATAGTTAATAAAGCAGAAACAGATGTTTTTCTGGAACTCTCTTCCTTTTTCGATGATCCAACAGATGTTGGCAACTTCATCTTTGGTTCCTCTGCGTTTTCTAAAAACGGCTTAAAAATCTGGAAGTTCATGGTTCACATACTGCTGAAGCCTGGCTTGGAGAATTTTGAGCATTATTCTACTAGCATGTGAGACGGGTGCAATTGTGCAGTAGTTTGAGCATTCTTTGACATTGCCTTTCTTTGAGATTGGAATGAAAACTGACTTTCCCAGTGCTGTGGCCATGGCTGGGTTTTCCAAATTTGCTGGCATATTGAGTGCAGCACTTTCACAGCACTGTCTTTCAGGATTTGAAATAGCTCAGCTGGAATTCCATCACCTCCACTAGCTTTGTTCGTAGTGATGCTTCCTAAGGCCCACTTGACTTCACATTCCAGGATGTCTGGCTCTAGGTAAGTGATCACACCATCATGATTATCTGGGTCATGAAGATCTTTTTTGCACAGTTCTTCTGTGTATTCTTGTCACCTCTTAGTATCTTCTACTTCTGCTAGGCCCATACTATTTCGGTCCTTTATTGAGCCCATCTTTGCCTGAAATGTTCCCTTGCTATCTTTAATTTTCTTGAAGAGATCTCCAGTCTTTCCCATTCTATTGTTTTCCTCTATTTCTTTGCATTGGTTGCTGAGGATGACTTTATCTTTCCTTGCTAATCTTTGAAACTCTGTATTAAGCTGCTTATATTTTTCCTTTTCTCCTTTGCTTTTCACTTTTCTTCTTCTCACAGCTTTTTGTAAGGCCCCCTCAGGCAGCCATTTTGCCTTTCTGCATTTCTTTTTCAGAAAGAATGAAGGGATGGAGCCATACCAAAAACAACACCCTGTTGTGTATGTGACTGGTGATGGAGAGAAGGTCCAATGCCGTAAAGAGCAACACTGCATATGAACCTGGAATGTTAGGTCCATGAATCAAGGCAAATTGGAAGTGGTCAAACAGGAGATCCAAGAGTGAATGTTGACATTCTCAGTTCAGGTCAGTCGCTCACTAGTGTCTGACTCTTTGCGACCCCATGAATCGCAGCACGCTAGGCCTCCCTGTCCATCAACAACTCCCGGAGTTCACTCAGACTCATGTCCATCGAGTCAGTGATGCCATCCAGCCATCTCATCCTCTGTCGTCCCCTTCTCCTCCTGCCCCCAATCCCTCCCAGCATCAGAGTCTTTCCCAATGAGTCAACTCTTCGCATGAGGTGGCCAAAGTACTGGAGTTTCAACTTTAGCATCATTCCTTCCAAAGAAATCCCAGGGCTGATCTTCAGAATGGACTGGTTGGATCTCCTTGCAGTCCAAGGGACTCTCAAGAGTCTTCTCCAACACCACAGTTCAAAAGCATCAATTCTTCGGCGCTCAGCCTTCTTCACAGTCCAACTTTCACATCCATACATGACTACTGGAAAAACCATAGCCTTGACTAGTCGGACCTTAGTCGGCATGGTAATGTCTCTGCTTTTGAATATGCTATCTAGGTTGGTCATAACTTTTCTTCCAAGGAGTAGGCGTCTTTTAATTTCATGGCTGCAGTCACCATCTGCAGTGATTTTGGAGCCCCAAATAATAAAGTCTGACACTGTTTCCACTGTTTCCTCATCTATTTGCCATGAAGTGATGGGACCAGATACCATGATCTCTGTTTTCTGAATGTTGAGCTTTAAGCCAACTTTTTCACTCTCCTCTTTTACTTTCATCAAGAGGCTTTTTAGTTCCTCTTCACTTTCTGCCCTAAGGGTGATGTCATCTGCATATCTGAGGTTATTGATATTTCTCCTGACAATCTTGATTCCAGCCTGTGTTTCTTCCAGCCCAGCGTTTCTCATGATGTACTCTGCATATAAGTTAAATAAGCAGGGTGACAACATACAGCCTTGACGTACTCCTCTTCCTATTTGGAGCCAGTCTGTTGTTCCATGTCCAGTTCTAACTGTTGCTTCCCGACCTGCATACAGATTTCTCAAGAGGCAGGTCAGGTGGTCTGGTATTCCCATCTCTCTCAGAATTTTCTATAGTTTATTGTGATCCACACAGTCAAAGGCTTTGGCCTAGTCAATAAAGCAGAAATAGATGTTTTTCTGGAACTCTCTTGCTTTTTCCATGATCCAGCAGACGTTGGCAATTTGATCTCTGGTTCCTCTGCCTTTTCTAAAACCAGCTTGAACATCTGGAAGTTCACAGTTCACATATTGCTGAAGCCTGGCTTGGAGAATTTTCGGCATTACTTTACTAATATGTGAGATGAGTACAATTGTGCGGTAGTTTGAGCATTCTTTGGCATTGCCTCCCTTTAGGATTGGAATGACATTCTAGGAATCATCAAACTAAAATGGACTGGAATGGGTGTATTTAACTCAGAAGACCATTATGTCTACAACTGTGGGCAGGCGTCCCTTAAAGATTCTGGAATGCAGTACTTGGATGCACTCTCATAAACGACAGAATGATCTCTGTTCGTTTTCATGGCAAACAATATCAGCAATATCACGGTGATCCAAGTCTATGCCCCGACCAGTAACGCTGAAGAAGCTGAAGTTGAACAGTTCTATGAAGATGTACAAGACCATTTAAAACTAACACCCAAAAAAGATGTCCTTTTCATTATAGGGGACTGGAATGCAAAAGTAGTAATTCAAGAAACACCTGAAGTAACAGACAAATTTGGCCTTGGAGTAGAGAATGAAGCAGGGCAAAGGCTAACTGAGTTTTGCCAAGAGAATGCACTGGTCATAGCAAATACCCTCTTCCAACAACAAGAGAAGACTCTACACATGGACATCACCAGATGGCCAACAGCGACATCAGACTGATTATATTCTTTGCAGCCACAGATGCAGAAGCTCTATAACATCAGCAAAAACAAGACTGTGAGCTGACTATGGCTCAGATCATGAACTCCTTATTCACAAATCAGACCTAAATTGAAGAAAGTGGGGGAAACCACTAGACCATCCAGGTTTGATCTAAATAAAATCCCTTATGATTACACAGTGGAAGTGAAAAATAGATTTAAGGGACTAGATTTGATAGACAGAGTGCCTAATGAACTATGGACGGAGGTTTGTGACACTGGGAGACAGGGAGACAGGGATCAAGACCATCTCCAAGAAAAAAAAGAAATGACACTATTTAGCCGTCTATAATTTGAAACATTTTATGATGTTACATATAAGAAAAATAATGACTGGGCTGTTAGTAATTATCATAAAATTAACTCCTAACTCTACCCATGAAAGGAAAAGCCAACTACAACTCTCATACACGCTCATTAAAAATTTATGTGTGTGTGTGTATGCATATCTCTAAAACTTCCTTCAAATTTACTGCCTTTAGAAAGTGAGATAGCCATTCACTTTCTTAACAAGTCTCTGCACTGTCTAGATTTCATTTTACAAAGTACATAAGGGACACCCTTTACCATGTTAGTCAGAAAAAAAATAACATTACTTTCATTTTTGCAAAGATATACATATGCACATATATGTTAAGTACAGGCATGAAGATATTATTTATATACTGTTATCTTAAAATCATGCTACAAGTTAAATATTTGTATGGCTTCATTTACATATAAGATATATTTAAAAAGAAAATTTAGTAGATCATAGATTCCTTTTTGTGTGATACGAATTCAAGGCATCTCTTTTCTTTGCATCTGTATTTTAAAATTGTTCCATAAGGTTTACATTTACTTGAGAAATGAAAAGAAAGCACTTGTTCTCCTCAGACAAAAGGTCTCTTGAACACAATCGTGGTAGAATACAAAATGTCATGAAGGCATGCATCAGTTGGGGGCTTGCACTCCATTAAAAATAAAACTTCATTTTAAAGTGATTTGTTAATTACATGCGTTTCTGAAATACTGCCATCTTTGGTGTTTGTCTCAATCTTCCGTGGCACTGTAATTTGCAGACGTGCTGTTTCAAACTCTGCAGTAAGGAAAACAAGAGTGAACATTCCCCAGGGCATGACCGCATCCTTTCTTACTTGTCCTCTCCTATCACATCACTTGTGGATATTCCAAGCCCCAGTGGGCGTGTCTGCACTCATGTGCACACACACACACACACACCCACCCACCCAAAATATCATACTGTGTAGGTTTTTAAGAAGAGGTCCACTGGACCCCATCCAGGATCCTCTCCCTTCCCCCACCCCCACACCATCTCCCTAGAAGACCTGTGTCCCCGTCTGGGAGTGAGGGACAACTATCCCAGTCCTGCTCTGAGCCCTCCGACCAACGGGCCTGGCGGAACCCTGAAACTGGGCAGGACTCCAACCAAACCCTGGCTCCCCCAGCCTGACCTGGGCTTCTGGGGCCAGGAGGGCAACGCTGTCCACCACCACGCCAAGCTTGGGACACTGTGATGATGGGGCCCCCTTCTATCCGGCAGGGTCCTCACTTACGATGGCCTGCGGAGGCCAGCTGGCCCAACCCTGTGAGGAGTAGCAGGAGAGAGAACATTGCGTGGCCGGCCTCGCCTCAGGGAAGGCGGTTAACTGGACATGGCTCGGGGGATTCGCTGAGAGTGGCGGGGATTGGGCACTAGGTCTCAGAGGGGCGTGGCTGGGCTGGGGCTGAGGGGGAAGGTTAGAAGGCGGAGAGAAGGGGCGGGGCTGGAGAAGGGCGGGGCTGGAGAAGGGGGAGGCTGGAGGGCAGAGAGGAGAGGCGGGTCTAGAGCTGCAAGCGGAGGTTTAGGGGGAGGGATGGGACAGCTTTCGGACGGTTGAGGCTAGAAGGCGGGCAAAGTGGGGTCTGAGGCAGAATTTTATTTTGTCTCTGAGTTCCCTTGAACTCTTTTCGGACTTCATGGAGTATAGCCTGCTAAGCTCCTCTGTCCATGGATTTCCCTGGCAAGAATACTGCAGTGGATTGCCATTTCCTTGTTCAGAGCATCTTACAGGGCCCAGGGATGGAGCCCAGGTCTTCTGCATTGGCAGACGGATTCTTTACCACTGAATCAACTTGGAAGCCTATGATTGGAACAGATGGCTACAAAGCTGTTAAGTAAAACATCCCTGGAATGTGAAACTGGCAAGGCTTGTACTGTATTCTCAAATGGAGTTGCATGGAAGAAGCACAAGCTGGAACCAAGATTGCTGGGAGAAATATCAATAACCTCAGATATGCAGATGACACCACCCTTAGGGCAGAAAGTGAAGAGGAACTAAATTAGCCTCTTGATGAAAGTAAAAGAGGAGAGTGAAAAAGTTGGCTTAAAGCTCAACATTCAGAAAACGAAGATCATGGCATCTGGTCCCATCACTTCATGGCAAATAGATGGGGAAACAGTGGAAACAGTGTCAGACTTTATTATTTGGGGCTCCAAAATCACTGCAGATGGTGACTGCAGCCATGAAATTAAAAGACGCTTACTCCTTGGAAGAAAAGTTATGACCAACCTAGATAGCATATTCAAAAGCAGAGACATTACCGTGCCGACTAAGGTCCGTCTAGTCAAGGCTATGGTTTTTCCAGTAGTCATGTATGGATGTGAAAGTTGGACTGTGAAGAAGGCTGAGCGCCGAAGAATTGATGCTTTTGAACTGTGGTGTTGGAGAAGACTCTTGAGAGTCCCTTGGACTGCAAGGAGATCCAACCAGTCCATTCTGAAGATCAGCCCTGGGATTTCTTTGGAAGGAATGATGCTAAAGTTGAAACTCCAGTACTTTGGCCACCTCATGTGAAGAGTTGACTCATTGGGAAAGACTCTGATGCTGGGAGGGATTGGGGGCAGGAGGAGAAGGGGACGACAGAGGATGAGATGGCTGGATGGCATCACTGACTCGATGGACATGAGTCTGAGTGAACTCCGGGAGTTGTTGATGGACAGGGAGGCCTGGCGTGCTGCGATTCATGGGGTCACAAAGAGTCAGACACAACTGAGCTGCTGAACTGAACTGGGAGATAATATGTTGGGTTGAAGCTTCGTTAGTTTCAGGTATTTATGGTCTAGAAAGTATTCAGACTAGAAAGTATTTATGGAAATGAAAGTCTGGATCCCTAGAATTTGAGCTCAACACATATGTTTTCAGATGACAATAGATACCAATACTATACTTGGAGAATGCTAAAGATGCTACTAAAAAATTACTAGAGCTCATCGATGAATTTGGTAGAGTCCCAGGATACAAAATTAATGCACAGAAATGTTTGCTTTTCTAAACACTAACAATAAAACAGAAATGAAGGAAACAATTCTATATACCACTGCATTAAAAAGAATAAAATACCTTGGGATAAACTACCTAAGGAGACAAACAGACCTGTACTCTGAAAACTATATGACACTGATGAAAGAAATTGAAGATGACACAGATGTTTGGAAAGAGATAGCATGTTCTTATATTGGAAGAATCAGCATTGTTAAAAGGACCATACTACCCAAGACGATGTACAAATTCAATGCAATCCCTATCAAATTACCAATGGCATTTTTCACATATCTGTAATAAATTTCTTTTAATTTGTATGGACACACGAAGGACCCCTAAATAGCCAAAGCAATCTTGAGAAAGAAAAGTATATTTAGAAGATCAGAGTCCTTGAGTTCAGACTATACAAAGCTACAGTAATGAAAACAGTATGGTACTGGCACAAAACCAGAAACACAGGTCAATGGAACAAGATTGACAGCCAGGAGATAAACCGTGCACACCGGAGATGAACGAATCTATGACAAAGGAGATGGGAATGCACAACGGAGAAAAGACAGCCTTTTCAAGATACGGAAGCAACCGAAACGCCCACTGACAGATGAATGGATAAAGAAGTGATGTATGTATACAATGGAATATCACTCAGCCATAGACTAGAATAAAATAATGCTTTTTACAGCAACAGAGGTGTAACTAGAGATTATCATAGTGAGTGAAGTAAGTCAGACAAAGACAAATATATAATACCACTTATGTGTGGATCCTAAAGGAAATGATACAAATGAATTAACATACAAAACAGACAGAAATAGACCCGCAGACATAAACAGCAAAGTTATGGTTACCAAAGGGAAAAAGTGAGTAGGAGTTTGGGACTAACATACACAAACCACTGTATATAAAACAGATAACCAACAAGGACCTACCATATAGTACATGGAACTATACTCACTATTTTGTAACAACATATAAGGGAAAAAAATCTGAAATATATATACATTATTTGGATATGTATATATGTATAACTGAATCTGGAGAAGGCAATGGCAACCCACCCCAGGACTCTTGCCTGGAAAATCCCATGGGTGGAGGAGCCTATAGGCTGCAGTCCATGGGGTTGCTAAGAGTCGGACACGACTGAGCGACTTCACTTTTACTCTTCACTTTCATGCATTGGAGAAGGACATGGCAACCCACTCCAGTGTTCTTGCCTGGAGAATCCCAGGGACAGAGGAGCCTGGTGGGCTGCCGTCTATGGGGTCGCACAGAGTTGGACACGACTGAAGCGACTTAGCAGCAGCAGCAGCATAACTGAATCACTCTGCTGTACACCTGAAACTAACACTATATGTCAACTATACTTCAATTTTAAAAAAAGAAAAAAAGAAAAAAAAGAAAGGATTGGCTTCCCAAGGGAGGAGGGCAGCCAGATGGCAGCCTCAAACTCTTAGCTGATTTAAGGTCTGTCTATTTTTGAGACAACTACATTAACGTTCGGATATGTAACAGGTCAATTACCAAGCAAACAGTGGTAAAAAGACCCAACCTTTCTTTCCTTTAATGAGCAATCTTTGCTCACTAGCTCCTTTGCTCTGGGGCAACTTTTCTGAGTTGGCAGAAACTTTGTCAGGTGTTCATTATGATCCTGCTGCTGCTGCTAAGTCACATCAGTCGTGTCCGACTCTGTGCGACCCCATAGACGACAGCCCACCAAGCTCCCCCGTCCCTGGGATTCTCCAGGCAAGAACACTGGAGTGGGTTGCCATTTCCTTCTCCAAGGCATGAAAGTGAAAAGGGAAAGTGAAGCCGCTCAGTAGTGTCTGACTTTTAGCGACCCCATGGACTGCAGCCCACCAGGCTCTTCTTTCCATGGGATTTTCCAGACAGGAGTACTCGAGCGGGTTGCCATTGCCTTCTCCCATTATGATCCTCAGTTTGGTTCAGTCGCTCAGTCGTGTCCGACTCTTTGAGACCCCATGAATTGCAGCACACTAGGCCTCCCTGTCCATCAACAACTCCCGGAGTTCACTCAAACTCATGTCCATCGAGTCAGTGATGCCATCCAGCCATCTCATCCTCTGTCGTCCCCTTCTCCTCCTGCCCCCAATCCCCCCCAGCATCAGAGTCTTTTCCAATGAGTCAACTTTTCGCATGAGGTGGCCAAAGTACTGGAGTTTCAGCTTTAGCATCATTCCTTCCAAAGAACACCCAGGACTGATCTCCTTTAGAATGGACTGGTTGGATCTCCTTGCAGTTCAAGGGACTCTCAAGAGTCTTCTCCAACACCACAGTTCAAAAGCATCAATTCTTTGGCACTCAGCTTTCTTCACAGTCCGACTTTCACATCTAACCTCCTGTTGTTCAATACTACTTCCTTCCTCATTTCACATTTTGCTCCCTAAAATTATTTCGACCCTCTGGCTTTTCCTCAGCTTGTTCTTCTTGAAGAACACAATGGAGATGTTCACAATTGACTCATTACTGCCAACACAATAATCACTTTCTCTGTTCTCATTCAACCTGATCTCTGAGTAGTATTAAAATTGCTGACTAATATTGCACTCTGAATTTCTATTTTATTTTTATTAGTATAACTATACAATCTTCTACTTATCTTACACTTCGGTTTTATTTTCTATTTGAATTCTTTTCTCCTAATCCCCAGATCATTTGTGTTGCTTTCAATTCTATTTTGAATCACCTTTTCCCCCCATATGCATCTCTTAGTTGATCTTATTCACTATTTTTCCTTGGAATTTCCTTTCTTTATGTCTTCATAAATCTATATATTTCACCTCAAACTCTGGGCCACCAGACTCTTATTTCTAACTACCCATTCAGTATATATACCTGCAATTCCACAACCACCTCCAGGTAATCATATATTTAAACTGAACTCATTAGCTCCCATTCCCTTTTCAAATCTGCTTCTCCTAATATTGGTACCCCTCTCATCACAGTGGCTTAACCGACCTAACAATTTCATCAACCTCCATGTTAATCTTCATATCGAATTATTCAACAAACCTACCTTCTTCCTAAATATATGAGGTATCTTTAATTATTTAGTTTCTCTTTCCACCTTCTAATCCTGAGTATGTAGATAATTTTTTTTTCTCAACCTATGTAAAATTCCCCTTAATGAATTTATTGCTTCCAGGTCTTCTTATTTCAATACCAACACAACCAGGCTATTACAAAAAATCATTCTAACAGAAAAATTCATTATTGTTCACTAAATTTTGTTGATGATTTTAAATTAAGAATAAAGTTGTAAAATATACTAATAACCATGAGTCACTCTATGGCTGAGATCTCAAATTCACATCCACTTTTAAAGTTCACTTGACATCTATAAAAAAAAAAAAAACAATTATCTTAACAAAATGCCTGTAGAATTTGGAGCATCCCACTAAGGAAGAATTTTTCCTTTCTATCCAAGACGTCTCTTGTCCATATCCACTTTTCTGTTAGCCTCTGATGTACTGGAAGAGAGGGATGGTGTCATAGACATTTTAATATTGACTTAGTTTCAGATTTTCAATATGCATATAAAAATAATTATTGAGTTAAATACAAATGATCTGGATGCCCATAAGTCATGTTCATTAAAAATGAGCAGTTAATATCAATCACATGAATACAGGGAGGCATTTAAATAATAAATATAATTTCCCCACTTAGTTATTTGACTGACATCAGAGATTTTTAGTTGTACCAAGAACAACATTTTCATATGTATCATGCTTTCAACAACTTAAAAAATTTGATCATGTTATGGACAATCAGGACGTCACTATACTTTAAAAGCAGCATAATCAATCTTAACATATTAAATTCCACTAATTTTCATAGTTAGGCAAAAATATTAGCCTCCAACTAAAATAAATATATTTATATTAAAAATCAAACAAAAAATAAGATATATAGAAATATTCAAAATATTAAATAAATACGTTTTATGAAAGACATTACAACAAAAGTGAAAAATGAGACTATATTAGTGAAATGTGCCGAATAGGCTAATTTTTTTCTGGTCAGTGTACCCTTTTCTTTATTTTTCCTTATTTCTTTATTTTAATTGGAGGCTAATTACTTTACAATATTGTGGTGACTTTTCCCATACATTGACGTGAATCAGCCACAGGTATATGTGTGACCCCCGTCCTAAACCCTTTCCTCCTCCCTCCCCATCCCATCCCTCTGGGTTGTCCCAGTGTAATGGCTTTGAATGCCCTGTTTCATGCATTGAACTTGGACAGGTCATCTCTTTCATATATGGTAATATACATGTTTCAATGCTATTCTCTCAAACCATCACACCCTTGCCTTCTCCCACAGAGACTAAAAGTTAGTTCTTTATATCTGTGTCTCTTTTGCTGTCTCATATATAGGATCATCATTACCATCTTTCTAAATTCCATATATATGCATTAGTATACTGTGTTGATGTTTTTCTTTCTTGCTTACTTCACTCTGTATAATAGGCTCCAGTTTCATCCAACTCATTAGAATGGATTCAAATGCATTCTTTTTAATAGCTGAGTAATACTCCATTGTGTATATGTAGCACAGCTTTCTTATCCATTTGTCTGCCGATGGACACCTAGGCTGCTTCCATGTCCTAGCTATGGTAAACAGTGCTGTGATGAACACTAGGGTACATGTGTCTCTTTCAATTCTGGTTTCCTTGGTGTGTATGCAAGCAGTGGGATTGCTAGGTCATATGGCAGTTCTATTTCCAGTTTTTCAAGGAATCTCCACACTGTTCTCCATAGTGGCTGTACTAGTTTGCATTCCCACCAACAGTGTAAGAGGGTTTCCTTTCCTCCACACCCTCTCCAGCATTTATCATTTGTAGACATTTTGATAGCAGCCATTCTGACTGGTGTGAGATGGTACCTCATTGTAGTTTTGATTTATATTGCTCTGATAATGAGTGATATCAAGCATCTTTTCATGTGATTGGTAGGCATCTGTATATTTTCCTTGGAGAAATGTCTGTTTAGTTCTTTGGCCCATTTTTTGATTGGGTGATTTATTTTTCTGAAATTGAGCTGCAGGAGCTGCTTATATATTTTTGAGATTAATTTTTCATTAGTTGCTTCTTTTGCTGGTATTTTTTCCCATTGTGAAGGCTGTCTTTTCATCTTGCTTATAATTCTCTTCATTGTGAAAAAGCTTTTAGGTTTAATTAGGTCCCATTTGTTTAATTTTGCTTGTATTTCCATTACTCTGGGAGGTGGGTCATAGAGGATCTTGCTGGGATTTATGTCAGAGGGTGTTCTGCCTATGTTTTACTCTAGGAGTTTTATAGCTTCTGGTCTTACATTTAGATCTTTAATCCATTTTGAGTTTATTTCTGTGTATGGTGTTAGAAAGTGTTCTAGTTTCATTCTTTTACAAGTGGCTGACCAGTTTTCCCAGCACCACTTGTTAAAGAGATTGTCTTTTCTCCATTTTATTTTTGCCTCCTTTGTCAAAGATAAGGTGTCCATAAGTGCATGGATTTATCTTTGGGCTTTATATTTTGTTTCACTGATCTATATTTCTGTCTTGGTGCCAGTACCGTACTGTCTTGATGGCTGTAGCTTTATAGTATAGTCTGAAGTCAGGCTGGTTGATTTCTCCAGTTCCATTTTTCTTTCTCAAGATAGCTTTGGCTATTCGAGTTTTTTTTGTATTTCCATACAAATTGTGAAATTATTTGTTCTAGTTCTGTGAAAAATGCCATTGGTAGCTTGATGGGGATTGCATTGAAACTATAGATTGCTTTGGGTAGTATACACATTTTCACTATATTGATTCCTCCAATCCATGAACATGGTATATTTCTCCATCTATTTGTGTTATCTTTGATTTCTTTCATCAGTGTTTTATAGTTTTCTATATGTAGATTTTTTTGCTTCTTTAGGTAAATCTATTCCTATGTATTTTATTCTTTTTGTCACAATGGTGAATGGGATTGTTTCTTTAATTTCTCTTTCTGTTTTCTCATTGTTAGTTTATAGGAGTGCAAGGGATTACTGTGGATAATTTTATATCCTGCAAATTTACTGTATTCATTGATTAGAGCTAGTAATTCTCTGGTGATGTCTTTAGGGTTTTCTATGTGGAGAATCATGTCATCTGCAAACAGTGAGAGTTTTACATCTTCTTTTCCACTCTGGATTCCTTTTATTTCTTTTTCTTCTCTGATTGCTGTGGGTAAAACTTCCAAAACTATGTTGAATAGTAGTGATGAGAGTGGACAGCCTTGTCTTGTGCCTGACTTTAGGGGAAATGCTTTCAAGTATTCACCATTGAGGATAATGTTTGCTGTGAGTTTATCATATACAGCTATAATTATGTTGAGGTATATTCCTTCTATGCCTACTTTCTGGAGAGTTTTATCATAAACGTGTGTTGAAATTTGTCAAAGGCTTTCTCCGCATCTATTGAGATAATCATATGGTTTTTATCTTTCAATTTATTAATGTGGTGGGTCACACTGATTGATTTGTGAATATTGAAAAATTCTTGCCTACCTGGAATAAAGGCCACTTAGTCATGATGTATGATCTTTTTAATATGTTGTTGGATTTGGTTTGCTAGAATTTTGTTAAGGACTTCTGCATCAATGTTCATCAGTGAGATTGGTCTATAGTTTTCTTCTTTTTGGCATCTTTGTCTGGTTTTGGTATTAGGGTGATGGTGGCCTCATAGAATGAATTTGGGAGTTTACCTTCCTCTGCAATTTTCTGGAAGCGTTTGAGTAGGATAGGTGTTAGCTCTTCTCTAAATTTTTGGTAGAATTTGCCTCTGATGGAATCTGGTCCTTGGTTTTTGTTTGTTGGAAGATTTTTGATTACAGTTTTAATTTCCATGCTTGTGATGGGTCTGTTAAGATTTTCTATTTCTTCCTGGTTCAGTTTGGGAAGGTTATACTTTTCTAAGAATTCATCGATGTCTTCCAAGTTGTCCATTTTAGTAACATAGGGTTGATGATAGTAGTGGCTTAGATCCTTTGTATTTCTGTGTTGTCTATTGTGATCTCTCCGTTTTCATTTCTAATTTTGTTGATTTGATTCTTCTCCCTTTTTTCTTGATGAGTCTCACTAATGGTTTGTCTATTTTATTTATCTTCTCAAAGAACCAGGGTTTAGTTTTTGTTCGTTTTTGCTATAGTCTCCTTTGTTTCTTTTTTATTTATTTCTGCTCTGATGTTGATTTCTTTCCTTCTACTAATTTTGGGGTTCTTCATGTCTTCTTTTTTCTCATGGCTTTAGGTGTAAAATTACGTTATTTATTTGATTTTTCTCTTGTTTCTTGAGCTAAGCTTGTATTGTTAAGAACCTTCCTCTTAGCACTGCTTTTACTGAATCCCATAGGTTTTTGGTTGTAGTGTTTTCATTTTCATTGGTTTCTATGCATATTTTCATTTCATTTTTTCATTTCTTCCATGATTTGTTGGTTATTCAGTAGCATGCTGTTTAGCCTCCGTATGTTTGTATTTTTAAGTTTTTTTCTCTGTAGTTGGCATCTAATCTTACTGCATTGTGATCAGAAAAGATGCTTGAAATGATTTCAATTTGTTCGAACATACAAAGGCTAGGAAGTATGGCCCAGGATGTGATCTATCCTCGAGAAGGTTCCGTGTGCACTTGAGAAAAATGACATTCATTGTTTTGGGGGTGAAATGTCCTATAGATATCAATTAGGTCTAACTGGTCCATTGCATCATTTAAAGTTTGTGTTTCCTCGCTAATTTTTTGTTTAGTTGATCTATCCATAGGTGTGAGTGGGGTATTAAAGTCTCCAACTATTATTGTGTTATTGCTAATTTCCCCTTTCATACTTGCTAGCATTTGCCTTACACATTGCGGTGCTCCTATGTTGGGTGCATGTATATAATTGTTATGTCTTCTTCTTGGATTGATCCTTTGATCATTATGTAGTGTCTTTGTCTCTTTTCATGGTTTTTATTTCAAAGTATGAGTATTGCTATGCCAGCTTCCTTTTGGTCTTCATTTGTGTGAAATATCTTTTTCCATCCCTCCACTTTCAGTCTGTATGTGACCCTAGCTTTGAGGGTGGGTCTCTTGTAGACAGCATATATAGGGGTCTTGTTTTTGTATCCATTCAGCCAGTCTTTGTCTTTTGGTTGGGGCATTCAACCTATTTACATTTAAGGTAATTATTGATAAGTATGATCCCATTGCCATTTACGTTGTTGTTTTGGGTTCGATTTTATAAACCTTTTCTGTGTTTCCTATCTAGAGAAGATCCTTTAGCATTTGTTGAAGAGCTGGTTTGGTGGTGCTGAAAGCTCTCAGCTTTTGCTTGTTTGTAAAGGTTTTGATTTCTCCTTCATATCTGAATAAGATCCTTGCTGCATATAGTAATCTGGGTTGTAGGTTTTTCTCTTTCATCCCTTTAAGTATGTCCTGCCATTCCCTTTTGGCCTGAAGAGTTTCTATTGAAAGATCAACTGCGATCCTTATGGGGATCCCCTTATGTGTTATTTGTTGCTTTTCCCTTGCTCGCTTTTAATATTTACTCTTTCTGTTTGATCTTCACTCGTTTGTTTCATATGTGTCTTGGGGTGTTGGCAATTAATACGTCACCTTGGGTTTATTCTGTTTGGGACTCTCTAGGTTTCTTGGACTTGGGTGGCTATTTCCTTCACCGTTTTAGGGAAGTTTCCAACTATTATCTCCTCAAGTATTTTCTCATGGCCTTTCCTTTTGTCTTCTTCTGAGACATCTATGATTCAAATGTTGGGGCATTTAACGTTGTCCCAGAGGTCTCCGAGGTTATCCTCATTTCTTTTAATTCTTTTTTCCTCTCTGCTTCCAACATTCTATCTTCCACCTCACTTATCCTCCCTTTTGCCTCAGTTATTCTACTGTTGGCTCTCTCCAGAATGTTTTGATCTCAGTTATTGTGCTATTCATTATTGATTGATTCTTCTTTGTTTCTTCTAGGCCCTTGTTAAACATTTCTTGCACTTTCTCAATTCTTGTCTCTATTTATCTGTAACTCCATTTTGTTTTCAAGATTTTGGATCATCTTTACAATCATTATTCTGAATTCTTTTCGGGTACACTACCTATCTCCTCCTCTCTTGTTTAGTTTGGTGGGCATTTATCATGTTCCTTTACCTGCCTGAATATTTCTCTACCTTTTCATTTGGCTAGATTATTGTGTTTGGAGTGCCCTTTCTGTAGGCTGGAAGTTCACAGTTCCCCCTTATTGTGGAGCCTGCTCCCTGTAGGTGGGGTTGGACTATTGGCTTTTCAAGGTTTCCTGGTTAGAGGAGCTTGCATCTGTGTTCTGGTGGGTGATTTAATACAAAAATAAAGTCAAAATGGATTAAAGATCTAAATGTAAGACCAGAAACTATAAAAACCCTAGAGGAAAACATCAGCAAAACACTCTTTGACATTAATCACAGCAGGATGCTCTATGACCCACCTCCGAGAGTAATGGAAATAAAAGCAAAAATAAACAAATGGGACCTAATTAAACTTAAAAGCTTTTGGCACAATGAAAGGAAACTATAAGCAAGGTGACAAGACAGCCTTCAGAATGGGAGAAAATAATAGCAAATGAAGCAACTGATTGAAGAATTAATCTCAAAAATATACAAGGCAACTCCTGCATCTCAATTCCAGAAAAATAAAGGACCCAATAAAAAAAATGGGCCAAGGAACTCAACAGACAGTTCTCCAAAGAAGACATGGCTAACAAATACATGAAAGCATGCCTCAAACATTGGAGAAGGAAATGGCAACCCACTCCAGTATTCTTGCCTGGGAGAATCCTGTGGACAGAGGAGCCTGGAGGGCACAGTCCATAGGGGTCGCACAGAGTCAGACCATGACTGAAGCGACTTAACACACACACATGCTCAACATCACTCATTATCAGAGAAATGCAAATCAAATCCACAATTAGATATCATCTCAAGCCAGTCAGAATGGCTGCCATGAAAAAATCTACAAACAATAAGTGCTGGATAGGGTGTGGAGAAAAGGGAACCCTCTTACACTGTTGGTGGGAATCCAAACTAGTACAGCCACTATGGAGAACAGTGTGGAGATTCCTTGAAAAAACTGGAAATAGAACTTCCATATGACCCAGCAATCACACTGCTGGGCAGACACATCGAGGAAACCAGAATTGAAAGAGACACGTGTACCCCAATGTTCATCACAGCATTGTTTACAATAGCCAAAGCATGGAAACAACCTAGATGTCCATTGGCAGATGAACGGATAAGGAAAGCTGTGGCACATATACACAATGGAGTATTACTCAGCCATTAAAAAGGATACATTTGAATCCGTTCTAATGAGGTGGATGAAAGTGGAGCCTATTGTACAAAGTGAAGTAAGTCAGAAAGAAAAACACCAATACAGTATACTAATGCATATATATGGAATTTAGAAAGATGGTAATGATGACTGTATACACGAGATAGCAATAAAGACACAGATGTAAAGAACAGTCTTTTGGGCTCTGTGGGGAGAGGGTGAGGGTGTGATGCTTTGAGAGAATAGCACTGAAAAATGTATATTATCATATATGAAACAGTCCAGGTTTAAGGCATGAGACCGGGTACTCAGGGCTGTTGCACTGGGATGACCCTGAGGGATGGGATGGTGAGGGAGGTGGGAGGGAGATTCATCATGGGGAACACGTGTACACCCATGGCTGATTCATTTCAATGTATGGCAAAAAACACTACAATATTGTAAAGTAATTAGCTTCTAATTAAAGTAAATTAATAATAATAAAAAAAAAAAAAACAGAGACATCACTTCACTGACAAAGGTCCATATAGTCAAAGCTATGGTTTTTCCAGTAATCATGTATGGATGTGCAAGTTGGACCATAAAGAAGGCTGAGCACCAAAGAATTGATGCTTTCAAACTGTGGTACTGAAGAAGACTTTGAGATTCCCTTATATTGCAAGGAGATCAAAGTAGTCAATCCTAAAGGAAATCAATTCAGAATATTCATTGGAAGGACTGATGCTGAAGTTGAGGTTCCAATACTCTGGCCACGTGATGTGAAGAGCCCACTCATTGGAAAAGACGCTGATGCTGGGAAAGATGAGGGCGGCAGGGGGCCATGGACTGACTCGGTGAACAAGAGTTTGAGCAAATTCCAGAAGATAGTGAAGGACAAAGATGCCTGGCATGTTGTAGTCTATGGGTGAGATAGTGTGAGACACGACTTAGTGACTGAACAACAACCTATGTATTAAGCCAGTATAATGAAAGATTTTTTTCCAAGTTAATTCCATTACATTTTCATGCTTGATTTGCATACTGATGGGGGAAAATGTTTATTTATTTTTTTTTTTTTTTTATTTTTTTAAATTTTTAAATTTTTTAAAATCTTTAATTCTTACATGCGTTCCCAAACATGAACCCCCTCCCACCTCCTCCCCACAACATCTCTCTGGGTCATCCCCATGCACCAGCCCAAGCATGCTGCACCCTACGTCAGACATGGACTGGCGATTCAACTCCTACATGACAGTATACATGTTAGAATTCCCATTCTCCCAAATCATCCCACCCTCTCCCCCTCCCTCTGAGTCCAAAAGTCCGTTATACACATCTGTGTCTTTTTTTCTGTCTTGCATACAGGGTCGTCATTGCCATCTTCCTAAATTCCATATATATGTGTTAGTATACTGTATTGGTGTTTTTCTTTCTGGCTTACTTCACTCTGTATAATTGGCTCCAGTTTCATCCATCTCATCAGAACTGATTCAAGTGAATTCTTTTTGAGTAATACTCCATTGTGTATATGTACCACAGCTTTCTTATCCATTCATCTGCTGATGGACATCTAGGTTGTTTCCATGTCCTGGCTATTATAAACAGTGCTGCGATGAACATTGGGGTACATGTGTCTCTTTCAATTCTGGTTTCCTCAGTGTGTATGCCCAGCAGTGGGATTGCTGGGTCATAAGGTTTCTATTTGCAATTTTTTAAGCAATCTCCAGACTGTTCTCCATAGTGGCTGTACTAGTTTGCATTCCCACCAACAGTGTAGGAGGGTTCCCTTTTCTCCACACCCTCTCCAGCATTTATTGCTTTGCAGATTTTTGGATCGCAGCCATTCTGACTGGTGTCAAGTGGTACCTCATTGTGGTTTTGATTTGCATTTCTCTAGTAATGAGTGATGTTGAGCATCTTTTCATGTGTTTGTTAGCCATCTGTATGTCTTCTTTGGAGAAAAATGTTTATATTTACCCTCTTATTTAGTCTCCTTGGAGAGAAGCTAAATATAAACCTTTTCCCCCATCAATATGCAATTCACACATGGAAATGTAATGGAATTAACTTGGAAAAAAACTTTTCATTTTATTGGCTTAATACATAGGTTGTTTTGGGACCTGTTAGCCACAGGTAGGGATTCTTCCCTGGTGGCTCAAATGGTAAAGAACCTGCCTGGAATGCAGGAGACCTGGGTTCAATCCCTTGGTTGGGATGATGCCCTGGAGAAGGGAATGGCAAACCACTATTATTGCATGGAGAATTCCATGGACAGAGGATTCTGGTGGACTACAGTCCAGGGTCCCAAAGAGACAGATACAACTAAGTGAATAAATCATAACCAGTCCAGTTCAGTTCAGTCGCTCAGTCATGTCCGACTCTTTGAGACCCCATGAATTACAGCATGCCAGGCCTTCCTGTCCATCACCAACTTCCGGAGTTCACCCAAACGCACGTCCATTGAGTCAGTGATGCCATCCAGCCATCTCATCCTCGGTCGTCCCCTTCTCTTCCTGCCCCCAAATCCCTCCCAGCATCAGAGTCTTTTCCAATGAGTCAACTGTTCACATGAGGTGGCCAAAATACTGGAGTTTCAGCTTTAACATCAGTCCTTCCAATGAACACCCAGGACTGATCTCCTTTAGGATGGACTGGTTGGATCTCCTTCAGTCCAAGGGACTCTCAAGAGTCTTCTCCAACACCACAGCTCAAAAGCATCAATTCTTCGGCACTCAGCCTTCTTCACAGTCCAACTCTCACATCCATACATGACCACTGGAAAAATCATAGCCTTGACTAGACAGATCTTTTTTGGCAAAGTAATGTTTCTACTTTTTAACATGTTATCTAGGTTGGTCATAACTTTTCCTCATGCTAACATGTAAAACAAACCACACACACACACACACTATATATATATATATATATATAATATATATATATATATATATATATAGAAGAGAAGAGAGAGAGAGAGAGAGAGAGAGAGAGAGAGAGAGACTACAATCTCACTGGGAGTGAAAAGAGTAGCAGCCACAGCATACAGTTGTCTTTGAGACAGTATTATTTAAATCACTGCAATAAAGCAGAAATTGAATCAGTTTAAGAGATTTCACTAGAAAACCACAAGAATCATAGCAGGGCTTTCAGAAACATCATTTGGGAACATTCACTCTGTCTTTGTAGCTTGAAATTAACATTGACAAACTATAAACAATTAGGTGTGGCTATGTTCCAATAAAATGTTTTTTGCAAACAGGTGGGTATATCATGAGCCATAGCTGACTCCAGCTGTGGAGATTGTAGTACTGGTGTAATTGTATAATGGTGGAACACAATAAAGGAGAAGTAAACCCATGTTCTCTGACCCAAATGAATACCCACAAAGATGCCAAGGCCTTTGAAAAGTAAAGAATGATCTCTTGATCAGATGATGCAAGATTGGATTTCTGTTAAGAATAAAATGAATCTTGACTCTTACTCTAAAATATTGAATTAGCGTACAGACTTTAAGTGTCAAGTGAATGTGAAAGTTGCTCAGTTGTGTCTGATTCTTTGTGACCCCATGGACTGTAGCCTGCCAGGCTCCTCTGTCCATGGAATTCTCCAGGCAAGAATACTGGAGTCGATATTCATTCCCTTCTCCAGGGGATCTCCCAACCCAGAAATCAAACCCAGGTCTCTCACACTGGAAGCGGATTCTTTACCATCTGAGCCACCAGGGAAGCCCACTAAGTGTCAAAGCTAGACATAAACTTTCTAGTAAGGGACTTAGAAGAAACCAAATCAATGGACCACAACTTGCAAAAAGATATCAGCAGGAATTCATCAGTCATTAACATCAAATCTTAATCAGCATCAATCATCCAGGAACTATAAATCAAAACCTCAGTGTGT
>NW_017211842.1:0-17260 GCF_001704415.2 Capra hircus
GAAATGAAGTTAGAGAAGAAAGAGGTGGCATTGGCTTCTCCTGCGGTGGTAAAATCTAATCGGGAGTGTTCCAAGGTCTGAATCTGATTATGAAGTTTCCCAAGTCTAAACTAATATCTGAGCTGTTCCAAAACACCTAAAACTTGATTTTTTAACATATTGGGCATTTACACTTGTTGAGTCAATGATTGCTGTCATAGTAACAATAACAGTTGTTGTAACACAGCAAGAACATAATTATCATATCAATAAGTTGTTACAGTTACAGGACATCTTTAAAACCACAAAAGAGCATACATTACTTTGAGGAGTTAAACAAGATGAAAACATCCATGGTTCACAAGTTGCTACATTAGGTACGTTAAGTTTTCTGGAATCATTGGTGAAAAGAAGAACATAAGGAGAGGATAGACAAGCCAAAATAGAGTAAATAGAGTCATTTTCTGGTTGGAGTTTGCGCTGCAGCAGCTGTTAGTCCCGCCGGGATCTTGATGTTTCTTTTGCCTCCTTCTGCCATCGCGCGTGGCTGCCAAGCTACACGAAAATTTGAGCAAATAGTTTACAGTTCCCATACATCTCCTTTTCCCATCAAGTCTCTATCCATAGTTTCGCAGATGGACGCTGGCGGAGCACTAGGTCCCATCAGTCAGTAAGGCTGGCCCCGCCCTTGGCTTTCGGTGCGGCTGTTTCCCGCGGCGGTGGCGGCAGAGAAGTTCCCTTTTTCTTTTGTGGCGAATCAGTCTGTCCGGGATCCAAATTGACGAATCTGCACCCTGTGAAAAAAACATAAACACTTCCTCGACCCGCAGTAAATTCTGGGTCAGGATCTTTTTGTTATCTGGAGGATCTTTTCACTTTTCAACGGTTTTACATCTTATAGTTCCAAACAAATCAGCATTTAACTTATTACAAAGAGAACATGTTGTAAAATCTGATGGAGGAAAAACTATATTTAAATTATCCTTTTTTAATTTTTGAATTAACAAAGCATGTGAGGGTAAATGATGCAAGATTTGACCACAATAATTTCCTATAGCAATCTGCCAATCATCATCAAACATTTGAAAAGCATCAAGTTGTTTTGTTATATGGAATTACAATTTTTGATGGCTCTTTACTAAACAATTTAATAAATCAGTATACTTGAATTAATCTTTTTAATTAATATGTCAGTAATTTTTCCTTAGGCAGAGGCCATTGTTCCACCCACGCCAGATCTTGAGATTTTCATGTAATGGGGTAGGCAGCAAAAACACTGGCCTTCATTATAAATTTGGATATCCCAATCCAGTACATAGCTTGCGAGGAGTTGGACAAATTGGCTCAATTATTTTTGTCTGTTGTTTACCCAATCCTTTTGATGGATCATAGCCTATCTGCAGCATCTGAGAGGTCACTTTATCATCAGGGCTAAAAAGTAACACTCCCATTTGAGATAGCATGTCCCTCCCCCACAGGGTAAGGGGGAGCGAAGGAACAACATAAGGTTGGAAAGTTCCACAGGTATCCTCAAATTGCCAATCTAAAATTTTTGCACTGTTAACTACTGTGGGGGCTTGAGGGCAAATAAAACAAAATTTGACTCCTGAAATCTATCAGAGCAACTTGCCAAATCATCACTATTTTTGTAAAAGACTTGCAGTTGATCCTTATTGAATGGAATTAATATATTTGTTACTTATTTTCCAAAAAGTTTTACACTTCTTTTTCTTTTTTTTTTTAATTAATTGTTCCACCAAGTTGGGATAAGATAAAACTATTTTTCTTGGGGTCATTGGTAGATGGAACCAATGGGCCTTCTTGTCACAAGCATCCTGTAGGTATACATTTTGTGGCAAGAATAATTTAATCTCCTCTTTTGGCAATATTAATCTTAATTACTGATCATTTAAAGCCTCATTCACTTTAACAAAAGCCAACTCTGTCTCACTAGTCAACCTTTTCTTAGAACTGGGATTAGGATTGTTTTTTTTAAGCAATCAAACAAAAGGCTTTAAATCTACAGAAGTCAGTTTTAAATGTGGGCATATCCAATTAATATCACCTAATAATTTTTGGAAATCATTTAAAGTTAGTAAACAATCTCTCAGCAGCTTTAAAGGGACATTATCAGTTTTAAAACTTTTGGCAGACCTAAATATAAGAAGCAGGAAAAGAGGTGTTACACAATATCTTTATAAGCTTTTTCAATGATCTTGGTATAACCCAAATCTGGTCTATAGCCTTTTAGATGACAAGTAACCATTTAATCTTTGCTTGCATACTTCCAGCAACGGGGAGCTCACTACTCACCAAGGTTTTAAACTCTCTCTCACCTCTTATTTTATAGCATTTCCATCTTGCATACCACTTTCTCTAATCCTATGAACTCATTTTCAGTAGTATATGTTGGCCAGGAGCTGGGCCAGTCTCTCAGCAATGTAAGAAACGTCTTGTCTATTGTCTAACAGCCATGACATTTTATATCCTTGAATTAAAAAATCTTTTAAAGACCTAGAAGCTGCAATATTCTGCACCCAAAAAGCTAGATCTAGATCCTCTGGGGCTTTTTTTGTCTGGTTTTTCTGTCTGGTAATAAGGTAAAAGCAAAAGCTGTGCTATTTTTTTTAATTTTTATTAATTGCACAGTTTTAGCAGGTGGCGAGATCAAAACTTCAATTTTTTCAGTATAATCAGAATTTACTACACAAGACACTACCGAAATTTTTTGAAAAGAAAGCAAGCTATGCCCCAGCACAAGTCTTACCATGTCCTCAGGCAGGGGACTAGCCACTTGCCCATTGGAATCTGAGTCAGGAGTTATTATTATTGAGGTGGTGGAACTGAGGTCCAGGCCTGAGCTACCTGGGGTTGTTTGGTACGGGTTGTTGTCTCTGTTTAGCAGGACATTTTGGCAAAAAATGTTCTATTTGGCCTCAAGAGAAACATTTTGCATTTGTAAAGTCCTTTTTATTACGAATATTTTTCTTTCTTTTTTTCTGTTTTTCTTCCTTTTTGGGGGGGGGAGAGGTGAGGCCCCTCCTGAGGGGATTTTATGCAAGGAGCAAGCTCTGTTTTTAAAAGCTCTTTTGCTCAAAAATATTGTCACTATCGTTTTCAAACTTAAGCCATGTTTTGGGAGGCTTTGGATATAAAGTGGGGAGTTCTTAAGCCCTGGGGAGGCGCAAGCAGAGGTTGCAGTGGTCGCCTTAAATAAGATACCTTTTTTAAAGATTTGGTTTGTGTAGAGGGGGAGGGGGCTCTCCAGGGCCCTCGGCCGCTGCGTCCTGTAAGCACCCTCCTTCCTCGGGAGGAAGAGTACAGTCTGTCTCCTTTTTGTTTGCCAATGGCAGAAAATATGATCTGCGTAGAAGGTGGAGACCCACTACCATTAACTGCTATAGCCTCTCCCATAGGCTATCTAACAGCCTCATGACAGGGGTCCAGAACATTTGTAATCATACTTTTACAGAGCAAAAGCATTTACAGGCCCATGCAAAGTATAATAAGTTTTTTAGCTGTTTTCCTAGCTTCACCCAAGTATCTAAATCCCTTTTTCTGGAAACCAAGGACATTGCTCTCGTAACACTAGCCTTTTAATTCTTTAATTTGTCTTTTTTTGTTTAACAGTTACAAAATTACTTGTATAAAGAGGTGTCATTGTTTTGAGTCATTGTTACCCCTGTCAGAAAATTAAGAGTTATAGAAAAGTCTGCCTTGACAAAAAGGTTTTACCTTAGGCCAAGGGGGGTTTTGTTTTTAACGCCTAAGATAGCAGGTTTCTTTTCAACCTCTAGAGCACCAGGTTTCTCTTAAACGCTTGAACACTTCCCACTCCTCTTCACCCTGTCTATCCTACAGGGGGTCCGCGGCACCCTGAGTGGGGTCCTAGCCATCGCGAACACTCAACACTGGGGGAGTACCCGAAAGTACTCCTGGGGGAGTGATTAAGTCACTCTGGGGGGAGCAACAGAGAGTGCTCCGGGGGGAGCAACGGAGAGTGCTCTGGGGGAGATTTTGCTCCGAGGAACCTTACCTTCGAATAGCCTGTTCCGGACGCCACTTGCAGGGGCCAGCCCCGGTGGATCCAGGGAATTCGAAGGGTGGACGGCGTTGGCGTGGAAAGACTTCTTTATTTATTAATATAAGATTAGATTAAGAAACTGTAGCGTAGTAGGAAGATTAAGTGGAGGAAGAGGCTGAATAGCTTGGTTTACGCGGAAGGCCACTAAAATTCCAGACAAGGAATTTGCACCATCTACATTGGGCCACTGGCACCCGCTTGAATATCTAAGGGTGCCTCACCTTAAGCTCCTTTCCTGCGGTTCTTAACAGCCAGGGCAAGTAAGTAGACCTGGAGAGCCTCCGCGCCCCAGGTGGAGATTCAGCCTGAAGTTAAAGAGCAGAGAGAGGGAAGGGAGAGAAGAAAAGAGAGAGAAAAACACGGGGGGAGCCAGAGTCCCAAGAAACCAGGCCGAGAGACTAGTTCGAGAAGCTGGCCCGAGAAACTGGCCCCCCTCCTTTATTGTTCAGAAGGCCTTTGATACACAGAGATCAATGGGTAACACAAAATTATGTAGCATTCGCAACCCAGATTCTTTCCGTATATCATTTGTATACAAAAGGCCTCAGGTGATTTACATTATCTTCTGGCCAAGAGGCTTGTTAACACTTTTTGGCTCTCTTCCTTAATGAATGTTAATTTTGTTTCCCCTCAAGTGTTTTTCTTTAATCTGCATCTCCTTAAAGCATTAAAGTTACATCTCTATAGAACAAAGGTGCAGTGGGATATAACAAAGAAGGTACTTAACTCAAAGATCTAGTGTTGCTAATACCAGGTCTACTACTTGTTTTTCTATACAACAACTATATCTAAAAATAAAGGATATGAAAATTTGGCAGCAAGCATTGACTCAACAAATGAAACTTTTCATCAGTCCTATTCTAAAGATTTAGACTCTTCAGAAGCCCCTACATTCCTAGGGTGTTTTAGCTTCCTTTGCTCCTGTGGTCAGGAGGCCTCAAACAATCAAATGCGCAGCTGTACGAGTCCTGCAGCAGGCTAGAAAGCCATCAGAGGGTTTTTAATTGAAACACTCTTTCAAATGAAGAAGACTAAAGCCCTGAATTGACAATTTTCCAGAAAATGTCAGAAGAGTGGAAAAGCAGAGCACAAAAGCCGGCAGATTTTGTTGGGGTACATGCTTAGGAATTTCCAGAGGGGTCCCTGAAGTCTGAGCACGCCTTGCGCATGTCAGCTTCCTTCCTCATGACCTTGTCATGGGCGGGCTTCTTCACACTGGCTCCCGGTACGACGGAAGCGTGACACTGCTGCTACAGCACGGGAGGAAAGCACCATTGCATGCCCCCATTCGAGCCGAGGACTAACTCTCCTGGGGAGATTCAAAAATAACCCCAAGATCTATGTCAGTCATGGAGAGGAATCCTCAGGTTCCGGCACAGACTCCACACAAGATATTAGGTCCCGGCATCCACGGGAGAGGAATCCAGGCAGGCTCCCAAGCAACTCGCATGGGGACTGGCATTTACTAAGGTCACCAGAGCGGGTCCTGAGGTCCCCGTCGAAAGACGAGAGCACCTGCCCCAACTCGAGAAAATCAAGGAGGCTCTCCCCTCCAAGCCAGATGAGGCCTATTTCCACTGAGGCGTCTCGAGGCTAATCACACCTAACCTCTGGAACTTCCAAAGGGTCCTTCACACCCTTGCTGCAACTCAAAAAGTTCCCCAACATACCCATCTCCACTTGAGAGGAAGCACGAGGGTCCCGCCCACATCCAGAGGAGCCCCGTTTCCACCTCGTAGCTAGAGGAGTGATCCTATCCCTGCTTGGCTGGGAAATAATTCCCGGTGTTCCCGTCCCATCTCAAGAGGAGGCGCTCTCCACAGTAAACCGAGAGGAGCACCATGGTCGTTCCACCATTCCAAGAGTACCCCAGATGTCTCAGTCCTTTCCAGAGAAACCTGTTTTCCTTGCAACTGCCTCGACTTTCACGCCGAGGATTGACTCACACCACGGTGGCACGTGGACAGCCCTGTGGGAAAGCCTTGAGGAAAGCCTCATGGAAAGCCCGAGGGAAAGCCACAGATCCCTTGATCCACTCGAAGGGAAGCGTGACACTGCTCCAACAGCTCGGGAGGAAAGCGCACGTGCATGCCCCACTCGAGACGAGGACTGACTCCCCTGGGGAAACTCCAGAAGTACCTCAAGATCATGTCAGCACTGGAGAGGAATCCTCAGGTTCCGGCACCGAGTCCACACAAGGTCTTAGGCCCGGCATCGACAGGAGAGGAATCCCGAGAGGCCCCCGAGCAATTCCCAAGGGGACTGGCCTTTCCTGAGGCCACCGATCGGGTCGCCTGAGATCCCGTCGTAAGTCGAGAGCACCTGCCGCAACTCGAGAAAATCCAGGAGGTTCTCCCCTCCAGGCGAGACGAGGCCATTTCCGCTGAGACGTCTCGAGGCTAATCACACCTTAACTCTGGAACTTCCAAGGGTCCCTCACACCCTTGCTGCAACTCAAGAAGTTCCCCGACATACCCGTCTCCACTCGAGAGGAAGCACGAGAGTCCCGCCCACATCCAGAGGAGCCCCGTTTCCGCCTCCTAGCTCGAGAGGAGGGATCCTTTCCCTGCGTGGTCGGGAAAGAATTCCTGGCGTTTCCGTCGCATCTCAAGAGGAGGTGCTCTCCACAGAAAAGGCGAGAGGAACTCCATGGTCGTGCCACCTTTCCCAGAGTCCCCCAGATGTCTCAGTCCATTCCAGGGAAACCTGTTTTCGATGCACTGCCTCCACTTTCAAGCCGAGGATCGACTCTCACCACGGTGGCACGTGGGACAGCCCTGTGGGAAGCCTCGTGGGAAAGCCACAGATCACGTGATCCACGCGAAGGGGAGCATGACACTGCTGCTACAGCTCGGGAGGAAAAGCGCACGTGCATGCCCCAATCGCGACGAAGACTGACTCCACTGGGGAGACTCCAGAAGTACCCCAAGATCCATGTCAGCACTGGGAGGAATCCTCAGGTTCCGGCACCGACTCCACACAAGGTCTTATGCCGGGTCCAGCCCGGTGGATCCAGGGAATTCGAAGGGTGGACGGCGTTGGCGTGGAAAGACTTGTTTATTTATTAATGTAAGATTAGATTAGGAAACTATAATGTAGTAAGAAGATTAAGTGGAGGAAGAGCGCTGAATAGCTTTGTTTACGCGGAAGGCCAATAAAATTCCAGACAAGGAATTTGCACCACCTACGTTGGGCCCCCGGCGCCGCTTGAATATCTAAGGGTGCCTCGCCTTAAGCTCCCTTTCGTGCGGGTCTTAACAGCCAGGGCAAGTAAGTAGACCTGGCGAGCCTCCGCACTCGCAGGTGGAGATTCAGCCTGAAGTTAAAGTAAAAAGCAGAGAGAAGGAAAGGTAGAGAAGAAGAAAGAGAGAGAAAGACACGGGGGAGCCAGAGTCCCAAGAAACCAGGCTGAGAGACTAGTTTCGAGAAGCTGGTCCGAGAAACTGGCCCCCGGCCCTGGCCTCCTCCTTTATTGTTCAGAAGGCCTTTTATACTTTTGATAAAACATGGAGATCAATGGATAACACAAAATTATGTAGCGTTCACAACCCAGAATCTTTCTGTGTATCATTTTGTATACAAAAGGTCTCAGGTGATTTACATTATCTTCTGACCAAGAGGCTTGTTAACACTTTTTGGCTCTCTTCCTTAATGAATGTTAATTTTGTTTCCCGCTGAAGTGTTTTTCTTTTAATCTGCATCTCCTTAAAGCATTAAAGTTACATCTCTATAGAACAAAGGTGCAGTGGGTTATAACAAAGAAGGTACTTAACTCAAAGATCTAATGTTGCTAATACCAGGTCTACTGCTTGTTTTTCTATATACCAAACTATATCTAAAAATAAAGGATATGAAAATTTGGCAGCAAGCATTGACCCAAAAAATGAAACTTTTAATCAGTCCTATTCTAAAGATTTTGACTCCTCGAAAGCTCCTGCATTCCTAGGATGTTTTAAGCTTCCTGTGCCTCCTGCGGTCAGGAGGCCTCAAACAATCACAAGCGCAGCTGTACGAGTCCTACAGGCAGGCTAGAAAGCCATCAGAGGGTTTTTGGATTGAAACACTCTTTTCAAATGCAGAAGACTAACGCGCTGAATTGACTTTTTCCCAGAAAAGGTAAGAAGAGTGAAAAAGCCAGAGCACAAAACCGGCAGATTTTTGTTGGGGTACATGCTTAAAAATTTCCAGAGGGGTCCCTGAAGTCTGAGCACGCCTTGCGTATGTCAGCTTCCTTCCTCATAACCTTCTCAAGGGCGGGTACCTCACACTGGCTCCCGGCAATCTTAGGCCCCGGCATCGACGGGAGAGGAATCCTGAGAGGCCCCCCGAGCAACTCGCATGGGGACTGGCCTTTCCTGAGGCCACCAGAGCGGGTCCCTGAGGTCCCCGTCGTAAGTTGAGAGCACCTGCCGCAACTCGAGAAAATCCAGGAGGTTCTCCCCTCCAGGCGAGGTGAGGCCCATTTCCGCTGAGACGTCTCGAGGCTAATCACACCTAAACTCTGGAACTTCCAAAGGGTCCTTCACACCCTTGCTGCAACTCAAGAAGTTCCGCGACATACCCGTCTCCACTCGAGAGGAAGCACGAGAGTCCCGGCCTCATCCAGAGGAGCCCCATTTCCGCCTCCTAGCTCGAGAGGAGGGATCCTTTTCCCTGCGTGGTCGGGAAAGAATTCCCGGCGTTCCCGTCGCATCTCAAGAGGAGGCGCTCTCCACAGGAAAGGCGAGAGGAACTCCAGGGTCGTGCCACCATTCCCAGAGTCCCCCAGATGTCTCAGTCCATTCAAGGGAAACCTGTTTTCCCTGCACTGCCTCGACTTTCAGCCGAGGATCGACTCACACCACGGTGGCACGTGGGACAGCCATGTGGGAAAGTCTCGGGGGAAAGCCTCGTGGTGAAAGCCTCGAGGGAAAGCCACAGATCTCTTGATCCACTCAAAGGGAAGCGTGCCACTGCTGCTACAGCTCGGGAGGAAAGCGCACGTGCATGCCCCACTCGGAGACGAGATCTGACTCCCCTGGGGAGACTCCAGAAGTACCCCAAGATCCAAGTCAGCACTGGAGAGGAATCCTCAGGTTCCGGCACTGACGCCACACAAGGTCTTAGGCCGCCAGCATCGTCGGGAGAGGAATCCCGAGAAGGCCCCCGAGCAACTCGCATGGGGACTGGCCTTTCCTGAGGCCACCAGAGCGGGTCCCTGATGTCCCCATCGTAAGTCGAGAGCACCAGCCACAACTCGAGAAAATCGAGGAGGTTCTCCCCTCCAGGCGAGATGAGGCCCATTTCCGATGAGGCGTCTCGAGGCTAATCAAACCTAACTTCTGGGAACGTCCAAAGGTTCCTTCACACCCTTGTTGCAACTCAAGAAGTTCTCTGACATACCCGTCTCACTCGAGAGGAAGCACGAGAGTCCCGCCCACATCCAGAGGAGCCCCGTTTCTGCCTCCTGGCTCGAGAGGAGTGATCCTTTCCCTGCGGTGGTCGGGAAAGAATTCCCGGCATTCCCGTCGCATCTCAAGAGGAGGCGATCTCCACAGGAAAGGCGAGAGGAACTCCAGGGACGTGCCACCATTCCCAGAGTCCCCCAGATGTCTCAGTCCATTCCAGGGAAACCTGTTTTCCCTGGCACTGCCTCGACTTTCAAGCCGAGGATCGACTCACACCACGGTGGCACGTGGGACAGTCCTGTGGGAAAGCCTCGTTGGAAACCCTCATGGGAAAGCCTCTGGGGAAAGCCTTTCGGGAAAGCCACAGATCCCTTGATCCACGCGAAGGAAGCGTGACACTGCTCCAACAGCTCGGGAGGAAAGCGCACGTGCATGCCCCCACTCGAGACGAGGACTGACTCCCCTGGGGAAACTCCAGAAGTACCTCAAGATCATGTCAGCACTGGAGAGGAATCCTCAGGTTCCGGCACCGAGTCCACACAAGGTCTTAGGCCCCGGCATCGACGGGAGAGGAATCCCGAGAGGCCCCCGAGCAATTCGCAAGGGGACTGGCCTTTCCTGAGGCCACCAGAGCAGGTCCCTGAGGTCCCCGTCGTAAGTCGAGAGCACCTGCCGCAACTCGAGAAAATCCAGGAGGTTCTCCCCTCCAGGCGAGACGAGGCCCATTTCCGCTGAGACGTCTCGAGGCTAATCACACCTTAACTCTGGAACTTCCAAAGGGTCCTTCACACCCTTGCTGCAACTCAAGAAGTTCCCCGACATACCCGTCTCCACTCGAGAGGAAGCACGAGAGTCCCGCCACATCCAGAGGAGCCCCGTTTCCGCCTCCTAGCTCGAGAGGAGGGATCCTTTCCCTGCGTGGTCGGGAAAGAATTCCTGGCGTTTCCGTCGCATCTCAAGAGGAGGTACTCTCCACAGAAAAGGCGAGAGGAACTCCATGGTCGTGCCACCTTTCCCAGAGTCCCCCAGATGTCTCAGTCCATTCCAGGGAAACCTGTTTTCCATGGCACTGCCTCCACTTTCAAGCCGAGGATCGACTCACACCACGGTGGCATGTGGGACAGCCCTGTGGGAAGCCTCGTGGGAAAGCCACAGATCACGTGATCCACGCGAAGGGGAGCATGACACTGCTGCTACAGCTCGGGAGGAAAGCGGCACGTGCATGCCCCAATCTCGACGAAGACTGACTCCCCTGGGGAGACTCCAGAAGTACCCCAAGATCCATGTCAGCACTGGAGAGGAATCCTCAGGTTCCGGCACCGACTCCACACAAGGTCTTATGCCGGGGTCCAGCCCCGGTGGATCCAGGGAATTCGAAGGGTGGACGGCGTTGGCGTGGAAAGACTTGTTTATTTATTAATGTAAGATTAGATTAGGAAACTATAATGTAGTAAGAAGATTAAGTGGAGGAAGAGGGCTGAATAGCTTTGTTTACGCGGAAGGCCAATAAAATTCCAGACAAGGAATTTGCACCACCTACGTTGGGCCACCGGCGCCCGCTTGAATATCTAAAGGGTGCCTCGCCTTAAGCTCCCTTTCGTGCGGGTCTTAACAGCCAGGGCAAGTAACTAGACCTGGCGAGCCTCCGCACTCCAGGTGGAGATTCAGCCTGAAGTTAAAGTAAAGAGCAGAGAGAAGGAAAGGTAGAGAAGAAGAAAGAGAGAGAAAGACACGGGGGGAGCCAGAGTCCCAAGAAACCAGGCTGAGAGACTAGTTCGAGAAGCTGGTCCGAGAAACTGGCCCCCCGGCCCCTGGCCTCCTCCTTTATTGTTCAGAAGGCCTTTTATACTTTTGATAAAACATGGAGATCAATGGATAACACAAAATTATGTAGCGTTCACAACCCAGAATCTTTCTGTGTATCATTTTGTATACAAAAGGTCTCAGGTGATTTACATTATCTTCTGACCAAGAGGCTTGTTAACACTTTTTGGCTCTCTTCCTTAATGAATGTTAATTTTGTTTCCCCTGAAGTGTTTTTCTTTAATCTGCATCTCCTTAAAGCATTAAAGTTACATCTCTATAGAACAAAGGTGCAGTGGGTTATAACAAAGAAGGTACTTAACTCAAAGATCTAATGTTGCTAATACCAGGTCTACTACTTGTTTTTCTATATACCAACTATATCTAAAAATAAAGGATATGAAAATTTGGAGGCAAGCATTGACCCAAAAAATGAAACTTTTAATCAGTCCTATTCTAAAGATTTTGACTCCTCGAAAGCTCCTGCATTCCTAGGATGTTTTAAGCTTCCTGTGCCTCCTGCGGTCAGGAGGCCTCAAACAATCACAAGCGCAGCTGTACGAGTCCTACAGTCAGGCTAGAAAGCCATCAGAGGGTTTTTGGATTGAAAACACTCTTTCAAATGCAGAAGACTAACGCGCTGACTTGACTTTTTCCAGAAAAGGTAAGAAGAGTGAAAAAGCAGAGCACAAAAACCGGCAGATTTTTGTTGGGGTACATGCTTAAAAACTTCCAGAGGGGTCCCTGAAGTCTGAGCACGCCTTGCGTATGTCAGCTTCCTTCCTCATAACCTTGTCTCGGGCGGGTACCTCACACTGGCTCCCGGCAGTCTTAGGCCCCGGCATCGACGGGAGAGGAATCCTGAGAGGCCCCCAAGCAACTCGCGTGGGGACTGGCCTTTCCTGAGGCCACCAGAGCGGGTCCCTGAGGTCCCCGTCGTAAGTTGCGAGCACCTGCCACAACTCGAGAAAATCCAGGAGGTTCTCCCCTCCAGGCGAGGTGAGGCCCATTTCCGCTGAGGCGTCTCGAGGCTAATCACACCTAAACTCTGGAACTTCCAAAGGGTCCTTCACACCCTTGCTGCAACTCAAGAAGTTCCGCGACATACCCGTCTCCACTCGAGAGGAAGCACGAGAGTCCCAGCCTCATCCAGAGGAGCCCCGTTTCCGCCTCCTAGCTCGAGAGGAGGGATCCTTTCCCTGCGTGGTCGGGAAAGAATTCCCGGCGTTCCCGTCGCATCTCAAGAGGAGGCGCTCTCCACAGGAAAGGCGAGAGGAACTCCAGGGTCGTGCCACCATTCCCAGAGTTCCCCAGATGTCTCAGTCCATTCCAGGGAAAACTGTTTTCCCTGGACTGCCTCAACTTTCAAGCCGAGGATCGACTCACACCACGGTGGCACGTGGGACAGCCCTGTGGGAAAGCCTCGAGGGAAAGCCTCCTGGGAAAGCCTCGAGTGAAAGCCACAGATCCCTTGATCCAACGCGAAAGGAATCGTGGCACTGTGGCTACAGCTCGGTAGGAAAGCACACGTGCATGCCCCCACTCGGGACGAGGACTGACTACCCTGGGGAGACTCCAGAAGTACCCCAAGATCCATGTCAGCACTGGAGAGGGAACCTCAGGTTCCGGCAGCGACTCCAAACAAGGTCTTAGGCCACGACATCGACGGGCGAGGAATCCGGAGAGGCCCCCGAGCAACTAGCATGGGGACTGGGCTTTCCTGAGGCCACCAGAGCGGGTCCATGAGGTCCCCGTCATAAGTCGAGAGCACCTGCTGCAACTCGAGAAAATCCAAGAGGTTCTCCCCTCCAGGCGACATGAGGACCATTTCCCCTGAAGCGTCTCGAGGCTAATCACACCTAACCTCTGGAACTTCCAAAGGGTCCTTCACACCCTTGCTGCAACTCAAGAAGTTCCCCGACATACCCGTCTCCAGTCGAGAGGAAGCACGAGAGTCCCGACCACATCCAGAGGAGCCACGTTTCCGCCTCCTAGCTCGAGAGAAGGGATCCTTTCCCTGCGTGTTCGGGAAAGAATTCCCAGCGTTTCCGTCGCATCTCAAGAGGAGGCGACCTGCACAGGAAAGGCGAGAGGAACTCCAGGGTCGTGCCCACCATTCCCAGAGTCCCCCAGATGTCTCAGTCCATTCCAGGGAAAACTGTTTTCCCTGCACTGCCTCGACTTTCAAGCCGAGGATCGACTCACACTACGGTGGCACGTGAGACATTCCTGTGGGAAAGCCTCGTGGGAAAGCCTCGTGGGAAAGCCTCGTGGGAAAGCCTCGAGGGAAAGCCACAGATCCCTTGATCCCCGCGAAGGGAAGCTTGACACTGCTGCTACAGTTCGGGAGGAAAGCGCACCGTGCATGCCCCCACTCGAGACAAGGACTGACTCCCCTGGGGAGACTCCAGAAGTACCCCAAGATCCATGTCAGCACTGGAGAGGAATCCTCAGGTTCCCTCACGGAATCCACACAAGATCTTACGCCCCGGCATCGACGGGAGAGGAATCCTGAGAGGCCCCGAGCAACTCGTATGGGGACTGGCCTTTCCTGAGGCCACCAGAGCGGGTCCCTGAGGTCCCCGTCGTAAGTCAAGAGAACCTGCCACAACTCGAGAAAATCCAGGAGGTTCTCCCCTCCAGGTGAGATGAGGCCCATTTCCACTGAGGCGTCTCGAAGCTAATCACACCTAAACTCTGGAACTAACAAAGGGTCTTTCACACCCTTGCTGCAACTCAAGAAGTTCCCCCACATACCCGTCTCCATTCGAGAGGAAGCACGAGAGTCCTGCCCACATCCAGAGGAGTCCCCTTTCCGCCTCCTAGCTCGAGAGGAGGGATCGTTTCCCTGCGTATTCGGGAAAGAATTCCCGGCGTTCCCGTAGCATCTCAAGAGGAGGCGACCTCCACAGGAAAGGCGAGAGGAACTCCAGGGTCGTGCCACCATTCCCAGAGTCCCCCAGATGTCTCAGTCCATTCCAGGGAAACCTGTTTTCCCTGCACTGCCTCGACTTTCAAGCCGAGGATCGACTCACACCACGGTGGCACGTGGGACAGCCTTGTGGGAAAGCCTTGTGGGAAAGCCTCGTGGGAAAGCCTCGTGGGAAAGCCTCGTGGGAAAGCCTTGAGGGAAAACCACAGAACCCTTGATCCACGCGAAGGGAACGGCGATAATGCTGCTACAGCTCGGGAGGAAAGCGCACGTGCATTCCCCTCTCGAGACGAGGACTGACTCCCCTGGGGAGACTCCAGAAGTACCCCAAGATCCATGTCAGCACTGGAGAGGAATCCTCAGGTTCCGGCACTGACTCCACACAAGGTCTTAGGCGCCGGCATCAACGGGGAGAGGAATCCCGAGAGGCCCCCGAGCAACTCGCATGGAAACTGGCCTTTCCTGAGGCCACCAGAGCGGGTCCCGGAGGTCCCCGTCGTAAGTCGAGAGCACCTGCCGCAACTCGAGAAAATCCAGGAGGTTCTCCCCTCCAGGCGAGATGAGGCCCATTTCCGCTGAGGCATCTCGAGGCTAATCACACCTAACCTCTGGAACTTCCAAAGGGTCCTTCACACCCTGGCTGCAACTCAAGAAGTTCCCCGACATACCCGTCTCCACTCGAGAGGAAGCAGGAGAATCCTGCCCACATCCAGAGGAGCCCCGTTTCCGCCTACTAGCTCGAGAGGAGGGATCCTTTCCCTGCGTGGTCGGGAAAGAATTCCCGGCGTTCCCGTCGCATCTCAAGAGCAGGCGCTCTCCACAGGAAAGGCGAGAGGAACTCCAGGGTCGTGCCACCATTCCCAGAGTCCCCAGATGTCTCAGTCCATTCCAGGGAAACCTGTTTTCCCTGCACTGCCTCAACTTTCTACCCGAGGATCGACTCACACCACGGTGGCACGTGGGACAGCCCTGTGGGAAAGCCTCGAGGGAAAGCCTCCTGGGAAAGCCTCGAGTGAAAGCCACAGATCCCTTGATCCACGCGAAGGGAATCGTGACACTAGGCTGCAGCTCGGTAGGAAAGCGCACGTGCATGCCCCCACTCGAGACGAGGACTGACTCCCCTGGGGAGACTCCAGAAGTACCCCAAGATCCATGTCAGCACTGGAGAGGAATCCTCAGGTTCCGGCAGCGACTCCACACAAGGTCTTAGGCCACGACATCGACGGGCGAGGAATTCCGGAGAGGCCCCCGAGCAACTCGCATGGGGACTGGGCTTTCCTGAGGCCACCCAGAGCGGGTCCCTGAGGTCCCCGTCATAAGTCGAGAGCACCTGCCGCAACTCGAGAAAATCCAAGAGGTTCTCCCCTCCAGGCGACATGAGGACCATTTCCCCTGAAGCGTCTCGAGGCTAATCACACCTAACCTCTGGAACTTCCAAAGGGTCCTTCACACCCCTTACTGCAACTCAAGAAGTTCCCCGACATACCCGTCTCCACTCGAGAGGAAGCACGAGAGTCCCGACCACATCCAGAGGAGCCCCGTTTCCGCCTCCTAGCTCTAGAGGAGGGATTCCTTTCCCTGCGTGGTCGGGAGAATTCCCAGCGTTTCCGTCGCATCTCAAGAGGAGGCGACCTCCACAGGAAAGGCGAGAGGAACTCCAGGGTCGTGCCACCATTCCCAGAGTCCCCCAGATGTCTCAGTCCATTCCAGGGAAAAACTGTTTTCCCTGCACTGCCTCGACTTTCAAGCCGAGGATCGACTCACACCACGGTGGCACGTGGGACAGACCTGTGGGAAAGCCTCTTGGGAAAGCCTCGTGGGAAAGCCTCGAGGGAAAGCCTCGTGGGAAAGCCTCGAGGGAAAGCCACAGATCCCTTGATCCACGCGAAGGGAATCGTGACACTAGGCCTACAGCTCGGTAGGAAAGCGCACGTGCATGCCCCCACTCGAGACGAGAACTGACTCCCCTGGGGAGACTCCAGAAGTACCCCAAGATCCATGTCAGCACTGGAGAGGAATCCTCAGGTTCCCTCACGGAAATCCACACAAGATCTTACGCCCCGGCATCGACGGGAGAGGAATCCTGAGAGGCCCCCGAGCAACTCGCATGGGGACTGGCCTTTCCTGAGGCCACCAGAGCGGGTCCCTGAGGTCCCCGTCGTAAGTCAAGAGAACCTGCCGCAACTCGAGAAAATCCAGGAGGTTCTCCCTCCAGGTGAGATGAGGCCCATTTCCACTGAGGCGTCTCGAAGCTAATCACACCCTAAACTCTGGAAACTAACAAAGGGTCTTTCACACCCTTGCTGCAACTCAAGAAGTTCCCGCACATACCGTCTCCATTCGAGAGGAAGCACGAGAGTCCTGCCCACATCCAGAGGAGTCCCCTTTCCGCCTCGGCTAGCTCGAGAGGAGGGATCCTTTCCCTGCGTATTCGGGAAAGAATTCCCGGCGTTCCCGTCGCATCTCAAGAGCAGGCGCTCTCCACAGGAAAGGCGAGAGGAACTCCAGGGTCGTGCGACCATTTCAAGATTCCCCCAGATGTCTCAGTCCATTTCAGAGAAACCTGATTTACTAGCACTGGCCTCAACTTCAAGCCGAGGATCGACTCACACCACGGTGGCACGTGGGACAGCCTGTGGGAAAGCCTCGTGGGAAAAGCCTCGAGGGAAAGCCACAGATCCCTTGATCCACACGAAGGGAAGTGTGACACTGCTGCTACAGCTCGGGAGGAAAGCGCACGTGCATGCCCCACTCGAGACGAGGACTGACTCCCCTGGGGAGACTCCAGAAGTACCCCAAGATCCATGTCAGCACTGGAGAGGAATCCTCAGGTTCCGGCAACTCCACACAGAAGGTCTTAGGCCCCGGCATCGACGGGAGAGGAATCCGAGAGGCCCCCGAGCAACTCGATGGGGACTGGCCTTTCCTGAGGCCACCAGAGCGGGTCCCTGAGGTCCCCGTCGTAAGTCGAGAGCACCTGCCCCAACTCGAGAAAATCCAGGAGGTTCTCCCCTCCAGGCGAGATGAGGCCCATTTCCGCTGAGGCGTCTCGAGGCTAATCACACTAACCCTGAA
>NW_017211843.1:0-17259 GCF_001704415.2 Capra hircus
AAAGAGAGAGATGCTGTTTGGGAGATTGGACTGTGGGGGGAACTGGGCCTTGTTCTGATGGTGAGACCATGCTCAATAAATCTTTAATCTAATTTTCTGTTGATGGCAGTGCTGTGTTCCCTCCTGTTGTTGGACCTGAGGCCAAACTATGGTGGAGGTAATGAAGAGAATGGCGACTCCTTCCAAAGATCCCATGCACACACTGCCACACTGCTCCAGCCCTGCAGCAGGCCACTGCTGACCATGCCTCTGCTGGAGACTTCTGGACACTCACAGGCAAGTTCTGGTCAGTCTCTTGTGGGGTCACTGCTCCTTTCTCCTGGGTCCTGGTGTGCACAAGGTTTTGTTTGTGCCCTCTAAGAGTTTGTTTTCGCCAGCCCAGTGTAAGTTCTGGCGGCTCTGTGGTGGGTTAAGGTGACATCCTCCAAGAGGGCTTATGCCACACCAAGGTCTGCTGCACGCAGAGCCCTTCCCCTGCAGCAGGCCTTTGCTGACCTGTACCCCACAGGAGACACTCAAACACAGTTCTGGCTCAGTCTCTGTGGGGTTTTGGGTCCTGATATGGCAACAAAGTTTGTTTGAGCCCTCCAAGTGTCTTTGGCGGGTATTGGGTTTGATTCTGAATGTGATTTCACCCCTCCTACCACCTTGTTTGGGCTTCTCCTTTGCCTTTGATGTGGGGTATCTTTTTTGGTTGGATCCAACATTTTCCTGTCAATGGTTGTCCAGCAGCGAGTTGTAATTTTAAAGTTTTTGTACTCCAAAGTAATTTTGGAGTTCTTGCAGGAGAGGAGGAACACACATCCTTCTAATCCACCATCTTGAAACTTGTCTGGCTCAATGAAACTATGAGCCATGCCGTGTAGGGCACCCAAGACAGACAGGTCATGGTGGAGAGTTCTGACAAAATGTAGTCCACTGGGAGAAGCAAATGGCAAGCCACTTTCAGTATTCTTTCCTTTGATACTCCATGAACAGTATTAAAAAGCAAAAAGATAGGACACTGAAAGATGAACTCCCTAGGTCAGTAGATGCCCAATATGCTACTAGAGATCCATGGAGAAGATAACTTCCAGAAAGAATGAAGAGGTGGCGTCAAAGCAAAAACAACACCAGTTGTGGATATGACTGCTGATGGAAGTAAAGTCAGATGCTATAAAGAACAATACTGCATTAGGAAACCTGGAATGTTAGGTCCATGAATCAAGGTATTTTGGAAGTGGTCAAACAGGAGATGCCATGAGTGAACATCCACATTTTAGGAATCAGTGAACTAAATGGACTGCAATGGGATGAATTTAACTCAGATGACATATATCTACTACTGTGGGCAAGAATCCCTTAGAAGAAATGGAGTAGCCATCATAGTCAACAAAAGAGTCCAAAATGCCAGTACTTGGGGGCAATCTCAAAAATGACAGAATGAATCTCTCTTTGTTTCCAAGGCAAACTATTCAATATCACAGTAATCCAAGTCTATCGCCCCAACCACTAATGCTGAAGAAGATAAAGTTGAGTGGTTCTATGAAGAACAACAAGACCTTCAAGAACTAACACCCCAAAAAGAAGTCCTTTTCATTATAGTGGACTGGAATTCGACCGACAAGTTTAGCTTTGGAGTACCAAATAAAGCAAGGCAAAGGATTTTGCTGTTTTTCTGACAAAACTCAACGTGAATCAGCCATCAGTGTCAGTTCAGTTCAGACATTCAGTCGTGTCCAACTCTTTGCGACCCCCATGAATCGCCAGCATGCCAGGCCCTCCCCGTCCATCGCCACCTGGCTGGAGTTCACCCAAACTCATGTGCGTCAAGTCGGTGATGCCATCCAGCCATCTCATCCTCTGTCGTTCCCTTCTCCTCCTGCCCCCAATCCCTCCCACCATCAGGGTCTTTTCCAATGAGTCAACTCTTCACGTGAGGTGGCCAAAAGTATTGGAGTTTCAACCTCAGCATCAGTCCTTCCAAAGGACACCCAGGACTGGTCTCCTTTAGGATGGACTGCTTGGATCTCCTTGCAGTCCAAGGGACTCAAAAGAGTCTTCTCCAACACCACAGTTCAAAAGCTTCAATTCTTCAGTGCTCAGCCATAGGTATACATATATTCCTTAGTCCTTTCAACCATTTTTTAAAAATGTTTTTAAAAGATCATAATGTACCCTCCAGTTAAAAGAAAATAGATGTGATAGTAGAGAATTACATAAAGTTGAGACTTTGAACTTCAGCATAGTATGGCGGGAAAACTGGTGAATAAAGTATCAAATTCTTGGCTACATCTTTCAGATCCCAGTGTCTTCAACCCCATTTGGAGACATTGTCTCTTTGGATGACTGTGTCTCCCCGCAGTTACTCTGCCCTGCCTCAGCACTCGCCATCGCCTCTCACTGGTACAGTGTACCCCAGATACTCAAGGCTCACTCTTCTCTTCACTCAAGTCTTTGTCCCTAAAAGTCACTTTGGAAGAGCTTTTCTACACAGTTGTCTCTAAAATATCACTATGCATCACTATTATTTGCCTTGTATCTGCGTGTGTGGTGTGTGGTTGTGTGTGTGTTGTGCAAACTCCCTTCAAGAGTTTAGATGGAAAAAGGACTTTAGTCACAATCCTCATGTCCCTGGCACATAAAAGACTGCCTGGCATGTGTTAATAATTAGGAAACCTTTGTGAATAAATTACTTTCTATGAGTACACTGAGTTGAATTAGATTCTTGCCTAGTGGTTTTACAAATAAGGAATCTGAGACTGAGAGAATTCAATTCTTTTCAGGGTCTTCAAGGTAGACAAAGATAGAAAGAAGTCTGAAACCACTGGAGGAATTCTTTGATGGATCCAGTCCAAAAGACATATTTCAGGCAAAGCTGAACTCAGTGATGGTAAAGCCTAATTCTGATAATCCAATGGGAATGAAAAGGAACACTCAGAAGAATACTTGTAGTGTAGAGAAGAGACGAAAAACTCTATTTGCAAAAAAAAGAAAAGAAGAGAAATACATAATGGGCTACAATATGCTTTTTGGAGAAGCAAGGAATAGACACACTAAGTGCTCATGGGGTAGAGAACACAACGACAGATTACAGATGGGCACACGGCACAGAAAGATCAAGCAATGATCCTGCTGCACTTCTTCCAACAACGTGGTGTCACCTTCAGCAACCAGGCCTTTACTCTGTCAGCTGTCGGTTGAGCAGGGAGATTAAGGAAGATGCAGTCCGTCACCAAGGCCGAAGGGAGGACAGTGGAAGAGCCTGGAACATGGTGCTGTTACTTCCACTTGGGTGGACACTTCTGCTTGCATGGTGGGCCATGGTGGTCCAGGAGGGCATTTCTGCTGGCTACACTGGAGGTGGGCATGGGTGAGGTGGGCACAGGCTCATGGCACTTCGGTGGACACACTATTGGAGGTGGATGGCAGGGCTCCTTGCACTGCATGGTGATGCTGATGGCTGATGCGGATGTGGATGCTGGTGGTGAGACATCTTTTCTTGGGTCTCAAGGAATCTGAAATACAAACAAACAAAATTCTTCATAATGGAGCATCCGACTGGTAGAACATTTAGCTGCACCCAACAACCCTCCCATCACTATAGGACTCTTCTTGATTCTTAATACAGTCTTTTGTGGTTTTTTAGAGCTTCTTCACCCTTCTCTTTTAGTATCTCTTGCCCTCAGATCTTCAGTCTTTTCTGGTTAGTCTCCCCTTCTACCACCTTTTAAAACAAAATTGCCTACACAGGTGTTGTATGAATACAAACATACTCTGAAGAAGAATCTGGATAATAAACTTGTAGCCAGTCCCTAAACAAATCTCTACTTATTTCTCCCATGACGTCTTGGTTGCTGGCCAAGCTGACCTGACTGTGGGCTTCTGAGGAGAAATGCAAAGGCCCAAACTAGGCACTCAATGGGATTGCATGCTGAGAAGGGAGCTTTTGAAACTAATGGTGTGCTGTGCTGTGGGCCACAGTATCTCATCTCCCTTACTCTCTCTCAGGTTAAGACTGTGCCTCTGATCTACATTTTCTCCTCACATTTAAGATCACATTCATGACCAAATACCCAAAACTTTACCCCTAAATCCTCAATATCTTCTTTTTCCCACACAGAGCACTAATTGCTGCAACTAAAGCCACTTCTACCCCCAAATTAAACCCTACCACCCATGTTCCATAAAGACTTTCTAAGAGTGCTCACCTGAGGCTCCAAAGAAGACCTATAACCATCGTCACGACAATGACAGCACTGTGATGGAGACCCCTTTTATAAGGATCCAGCAGCTCCACCCCAGGGAGGGGGAACATCCCAGAACTGGCTGATGCCCTTGATTCCCACCCCAAATACCACGCGCTTGCAATCTCAAAAATAAATTGCCACACTGATGCTGATATCACAATCTCCCTTGTCCATGGACTTCTTTATCCTTCACTCAGGAAGTGCAGAGTGATTCACTGGAGACCTTGTCACATACTCCCTGTGCCATTGTTATGCACCTGTTAGGAAATATTGAGGAATTCCTTGACAATACGTGTTGCTTCTCCATTGTCACAGTTGCTGATTCTTCCACTCCCACAGCCCCCAATAATCTGCTATGGAAAACTTCCTCCCTATTCCATTTCATCCTGCCAGCACCCAGCTTTGTTTCCCTTGATGGTCAAGACTAGGATTTACTAACCTCACATATCTTAACCCCTACCCACAGTTTTTTTAAACTCGCCTTCCTTACACCATGCCCCACTGGTCTCTAGCCTCTTCTTGACAATTAAATGACTAGAGAACACAAAGTTGTATCTTCTTTTTCTAATTTTCCAGTTTCTGGTGTTAGCGGTCTCATGCCAGGAGTCTTTTCACACAGCTCCATTCACAGACTTCAACAAGGAAAGCTTGACGCTTCAGTTTTCCGGGCCATAAGGTCACAAGTTGAGATATTTTGCTGAAGCTCTACTTTTGCAGATTTATACACTGATCTGGTCTCTGCAGCCACATGGCCATGAGCAACTTGTAGTCTACTAGAAACCCAAATTCCTCTCTTCTCATTATTTTCAAAATTGACTCAATGTCTAGGCTGTATTCATTAAGAAGCTTTTCCACTGCTACTGCTAAGTCGCTTCAGTCATGTCCAACTCTGTGCGACCCAAAGACGGCAGCCCACCAGGCTCCCCGTCCCTGGGATTTTCCAGGCAAGAGTATTTGAGTAGGGTGCCATTGCCTTTTCCACTAGTACTCCCCAAATATCCTGTGCTGCTTTATCCTACAACAGTATATTCAATCGACTCTATCCTGCCATTCTTTTTTTTTTTTTTTTGAAATGACATTTAGTGTGTTTTCAGACATTCTTAGTATACTCAGGGAATGAAGCTCCACGAGTCATTGACCCCACCATTCAATCCATGGATATTTTTCTCTAAAAAAAATAAACTAAGGGTGACATAGAACCCATCAGGAACTTATTAGTGTAATTTGTTGAAACACAGCAACCCTTCAGCTAATACTAAACACTAAGCCTTCCATGGGGACCTTGAGTGCCCTGGGTATGCAGACTTCTATAGGCACCGGTACTTTAGGACATTCAATGTTTTCCAATTGCCCTGAAGATCAGCTTACTAACACTGCTATAAATTAGAGGCCAAAGCTATACTTGCCTCAATATTTTCTATGGAAGCAACAAAATGTCTAACATAAGGCATATGACATAGTCTGTTACCAAGTCCAAGCTTGCTCTGCTCGCTGCAGTGAATCTGAGATGAGGTGATCTAGACTAGGAAAAGGAAAAAATTTAAACGAAAAAATTTCATGTTTCACCCGGGAATCAAACCCGAGTCTCCTGCATTGAAGGTAGATTCTTTACCGACTGAGCTATGAGGGAAGCCCGTCTAGACTAGAAAGGGACTTTGTTCAGGAACCCACTGGCTGAGACAATGACAAGCTAATGCCTCCAAATAATCGTCTTTCTGGGGCCTGGTTGCCAGGTTCCTTTTATGGTCAGAAGTGGGGTGGAGGTAAGGAGACAAAGTAAAGACTACTCAATCCTTGCCAATGTCCCCTAGTATGGCAAGCCTCAGGAGGGAGAATGTGTTAGATCCACTTCCTTACAGTCACTCACAGGTGGGCAGCTCAGGTTATCTCCCAAAGACAGTCTATTATGTATGCTTTCAATAACAAAAGTGGCAAGATGAGGGTTGAAATCAGAAGCTGATCCAGCATAAATTCAAAATTAACTCTTCCTGGTTATAAGGCTTAAGGAAATATGAGCCCCATATATATGATAAGGGGTTAATTCCCAAAGTATGTAACAAGCTCCTACAGCATAACAGAAAAAAATTTAACAACCTTACTTTTAAATAGGTAAGAGACTTCTATAGAGCTTTCTTTAAAGAAGACATATATATGTATAACCACAGGGACATGAAAAGGAGTTTAATATCACTACTAGTCACCAGGAAAATGCCAAATCAAAACCACAATGATGTATCACTTCACACCTGAAGAATAACTATAATTAAAAAAGCAAAATGAAAGTGTTGGTGAGATTATGGAGAGAAAAAGAACCCTTGTACCTGGCAGTGGGAGGGCACAATGGTGTGACCATTACGAAGAATATGAAGGTTACCCAAAAATTTAAAAATAGAAAAAACAGAACTATCATAGGTTTACCCATTCTACATCTACATCATTTACCCAAAATAATTTAAATCAAAGTCTCAAAGACATATTAGCACTCCCAAGTTCACTGCCTCAGTACTCACAGTAGCCAAAGTGTGGTAACAACATAAATGTCCATCAACAGATGAGTGGATAAGTAAACTGTAGTATATACATACAAAGGATTATTATTCCTTCTTAAAAAGAAGGAAATCCTGTCCGATGAGACAACATGGCCTAACCTGGAAGACATTACGCCATGAGAAATAAGCTAGAAACAGTAGGACAAGTACATGAATCCCCTTATATGAGGTATGGAAAACAGTCAAGCTCATGGAATAAAGAATAGAATAGTAGCTGCCAAAAACTGGGGGAGGGAGGGCATGGAGTAGAACAGGGTATTGCCAATCAATAGGTATTGTGAAATGAAAAGCTCTACTGCCAAATCAATAAACAAGAAATGTCACAGCCATCAGCGATTTCTGGCCTCCAAATGTGAATGCGGCTCCCAAATGCATCAATCCAGCAGATGCCGCCACCCACCACGGTGACTGCTGAGGAGCTGGGGGAACACAAGGAGCAGCCATCGGCCACAGCTGCCACTACTTAAGGAGAACAAGGAAACAGGATTTGGCCCAGATAGCTGAGGTTCCATATGAAAGCAATGAATTCTGTGAGCCCAGAGGCTTGCATCTTCCCATACATCCAATGCTAAAGTCCTTAATTTGATATCTGATCTTTGATGCTCAGCCCGCCTGCTCCCTTTGCTGTTCATTTGTATGTAGCCTCACTCCCACTCCCATCTCCTAAGGAGAACACTTTGCTCAGAGCTACTGAGATGCTGTCTCCTGGGCTTGGAGTCCTAAACTTTCCCTCCAAATAAAATAAAAGTCTCCTTCCTTTCAGGTTGTGACTATATTTTTTAGTTGACAGTATACAGTTTCAGTCCTGAAAGGTATATCAGTTCAAGAGATCTGCCCACAACATCAAGCCTGTGTATAACAACACTGTATTATACACTTCAAATACTGTTAAGAGAATACACCTCATGTAAAGTGTTCCTAACACAATAAATTATTTTAAAGTAAATTGATACGGCCACTATGGAGAACAATATGAAGATTCATTTAAAAAAACTAGGAGCAAAACTACTAAATGGCCCTGCATTTGCCCTGAGAAAACTATGAAACCAATAGATTATTGTAAAGCAAAATAAAGTAAAAATTAAAATTTTTTTTAAAAAAAAAAAAGGTCATGTGTACCCTAGTGCTCATTGTGGCACTATTTACAATGGCCAGGACATGGAAGCAACCTAGATGCCAATCAACAGATGACTGGATAAAGAAGTTGTGGCACATATATACAATGGAATATTATTCAGCCAATAAAAAGGAACAAATCTGACTCAGTTGAACAGAGGTGGACAAATCTAGAGCCTTTTACACAGAGTGAGGTAAGTCAGGAAGAGAAAAACAGATATTGTATATTAACACATACGTTTGAAATCGTAGAAAAATAGCCCTGATGAACCTCTTTCAAGGGCAGGAATAGAAATGCAGATGTAGAAAACAAACTTGTGAGCACACTGAGGGAAGGAGAGGGTGGAACAGATTGAGAGAGTAGCCCTGAATACAGGCTTTGCCGAGCGTAGAATACATGACTGAGGGAAAGTTGTTTTATAGCTCAGGGAGTTCAGCCTGGTGCTCTTGTGACAGCATAGAGGGGAGGGATGGGGGGCAGTGGGGTGGGTGTGAGGCTCACGGTGGAAGATATATATGTGTGCTTAGAGCTGATCCACATTGTTGCATGACAGAAACCAACAGAACATAGGAAAGCAATTATCTTCCAATTAAAAATAAATTTTAAAATTATCATATGTCAGCTCTAAAAGCTAGAAAACCTGATAATTATGAATAACTACTCAAAATAACTGATTAATAATATCAAAAATGCTCCAGATCTTATAAAGAACAGCATTGTGTAAACTAAGGTCTCTCTCGCTAAAACCTCTGCCCTGCTCCTCTCTTTCTTCTAGCTGTTATCTCTGCTAGTTAGAAGGAGTCAGTTTGAAGGCACTTGAAGAATGCACATCTTTTTACTAGTAACGGAGGTCTTCCTTCTCCACTGCCTGAGGGAAGATTTCACAGTGTGTGCTCTTTCCTGAAGAAAGACGATGGAGATTCTGCTGTGTTTCTATCTTGACTGGGCTGATGTGGTTCAGAGAAAGATCAGGGGCATAACCTGGGTGTTTGAAGAGGAGGAACTTATTTAAACTGAGTCCTGCTCCTGATCTCTTTCTCAGTCTCTCAGAGAGCCAAGATGAGGACCGCTGTTTCTGCCTAGCCCTCTGAGATTCCACAATGGAGTAACCAGGTTCACCATGAGGAAACAGACGCCCTTCAGGAATCCTGGAAGGAACAGCAGTGTCTGGGGATGGATAGGTGCTTTCACAATATTCTTCTCATGAAAAGTCTTAGGAACTAGGTGGTACCTGCTGGAGAAAGAGAATTATCTAAGGAATATGTGACTTAGAACAGTTCTACCAACATAATTTTATACATGCTTTTCTTTCTCCATGAATTAAAAATGGACTCCAAGATACGTTTACCACTAAATTCTGTGGGTTGTCACTTATGTTTGGTAGTTGAAGGAGCATTAGGCTTTCTTAAGAAAAAGGTGCTTAATGAGATTGCTGACGTAGAAATAGGGATAATTAGTTCTTGATAACAGAGAAAGTGATTCAAGGACAAATGGTCCTCATTCTTTCCAAATAATGGATATTTTTTTCATAGAATGGATATTTTCCCTTTTACACATGGAAGCATTTGTAGCAAACTGAATCTCTGAATCTCTCTGAAAATCGTGTAATATCTACATGAGAGTTTGCTAGATTTTTCTTAGAACCTAGTAATAGTGGTTATCTAGGAGAGAAGCTGACTGACTGGGAAAAAGAAGAAGAGAGGCTAAGTAAGCCATGAGGCAGAACAGAAATCATTAGCAAATATGTATGCTCAAAGAGGTAAAGGTCAGTGCCTCTAAAAGTCCAAAGGAAAATATTTTTTGAACCTACAATGTTACATGTAGCCAAACTATTAGTCAAATATGAATAAAATAATATAATTTCCACAAGTATATTTTCAGATACCTTCCTGAGGTTTTGCTCCAACAAAACAAAGGTAAAAACCCAAACTGAAAATGTCTCAAAATGAAAAAAAAAAAAAAAACCAATGGACATAATTGAGAGTAATAAGAGAATGAGAGCCCTAGGCTGACAAGTGTTGGGGAACCTACAGATCAACAAGGTTCTACTGAGACACGTTTTCAAGGATACAAGAAATTATATTTCCAATTGGAAACTGTATCTAATATAGAGACAGAAAGAATGACAGACCAGTTAATTTAAAGATATACAGTAGTCAATACTGTGGTGGTAATTATCACTCTACTCTCTGGAAAGGAAAATAAATGTATGTGTAGACATTGCTATTCACAGCATAACAACTACACATACTACACATTCATTATATTGAACTTTTAAAAAACATTTATTTTTAATTGGATTGTAATTGCTTTATAATGTTGTGCTGGTTTCATACAGTAACATCAATCAACCACAGGTATCCATAAGTCTCCTCCCTCTTTAACCTCCCTGCCGCCTCCCACGCCATCCCATCTCTCTAGGTTGCCACGAGCACCAGGTTGAGTTCCTTGTGTCATACAGCAAATTCCCACTTTCTTTCTATTTTAGGTATGGCAATGTATGTTTCCATGTTCCTGTCTCAATTCATCTCATCCTCTCCTTTCCCCACTGTGACAAGTCGGTTCTCTATGTCTGCATCTCTCTTGCTACCTTGCAACTAGGTTCATCAATGTCGTTTTTCTAGATTCCATATATATGCACCAATATATGATATTTGTTTTTCTCTTTCAGACTTGCTTCACTCTGTATAACAGGCTCTAGGTTCATCCACCTCACAGCATTGACTTAAATTTGTTCCTTTTAATGTTGAGTAATAGTTCATTGCATACATGTACCCCAACTTCTTTATCCATTCATCTAGGTTGCTTCCATGTCCTGACTATTGTCAATATTGCTGTGATGAATGTTGGGATACATGTGTCCTTTTCAGTTATGGTTTCCTCAGAGTATATGCCCAGTAGTGAGATTGCTGGGTCATTTGGTAGTTTTATTCCTAGTTTCTTAAGGAATCTCGATACTGTTCTCCATAACGACTGCATCAGTTTACATTCCCACCAATAGTGCAAGAAGGTTTCCTTATCTCTTTGAAGGCTGACTCTGAAGAATTGATGCTTTTGAACTGTGGTGTTGGAGAAGACTCTTGAGAGTCCCGTAGACTGCAAGGAGATGCAAGCAGTCAATCCCAAATGAAATCAACCCTGAATATTCCCTAGAAGGACTGATGCTGAAGCTGAAATGCCAACACTTTGGCCCCCTGAGGCAAAGAGCCAACTCAATGGAAAAGACCCTGATGCTAGGAAAGATTGAAGGCAGTAAGACAAGGGGACAACAGAAGATGAGCTGGTTGGATAGCATCACCAATTCAATGGACATGAGTTTCTGCAAACTCCAGACAATAGTGAAGGACTGAGAAGCCTGGCCTGCTGCAGCCCACTGAGTTGCAAAGTGTCGGACATCGCTATTGACTGAACCGCAGCAACAGTGTCACAGAGGGTTCTTTCTATGTTTTCCTCTAAGAGTTTTAGGGTTTATGGTCTTACATTTAGATCTTTAATCCATTTTGAGTTTAGCTTTGTGTATGGTGTTATCTTTGTGTATAGGCTTCCTTCGTTGCTCAGATGGGAAAGGGTCTGCCTGCAACGTGGGAGAACCAGGTTCAATCTCTGGGTTGCGAAGATCCTCTGAAGAAGGAAATGCAACCCACTCCAGTACTCTTACCTGGAAAATTCCATGGATGGAGGAGCCTGGTAGGCTACCGTCTATGGGATCACAAGGAGTCGGAAAGGACTGAGCGACATCACTTTCACTTTTCACTTTCATGCATTAGAAAAGGAAATGGCAACCCACTTCAGTTTTCTTGCCTGGAGAACCCCAGGGATGGTGGAGCCTGCTGGACTGGGGTCTATGGGGTCGCACAGAGTCGGACATGACTGAGTGACTTCACTTTGTATGGTGTTAGGGAGTTTTCTAATTTCATTCTTTTACAGATAGCTGACCTGTTTTCCCAGCACCACTTATTGAAGAGACTATCTTGTCTCCTTTGTATATTCTTGCCTCGTTTGTCAAACATAAGGTGTCCATAGGTGCATGGGTTTAACTGGGCTTTCTATCTTGTTCCCTTGGTCTATATTCCCAATTTTGTATCAACACCATACTATGACTGTAGCTTTGCACTACTACACATTTTTTAAATTTATTTTTAGTATGAATTTATTTATTTTAATGGGAGGCTAATTCAGTTCAGTTCAGTTCAGTTCAGTTCAGTTGCTCAGTCGTGTCCGACTCTTTGCGACCCCATGAATCGCAGCACGCCAGGCCTCCCTGTCCATCACCGTCTCCCGGAGTTCACTCAGACTCACATCCATCGAGTCCGTGATGCCATCCAGCCATCTCCTCCTCGGTCGTCCCCTTCTCCTCCTGCCCCCAATCCCTCCCAGCATCACAGTCTTTTCCAATGAGTCAACTCTTCGCATGAGGTGGCCAAATTACTGGAGCTTCAGCTTTAGCATCAGTCCTTCCAAAGAAATCCCAGGGCTGATCTCCCTCAGAATGGACTGGTTGGATCTCCTTGCAGTCCAAGGGACTCTCAAGAGTCTTCTCCAACACCACAGTTCAAAAGCATCAAATCTTCGGTGCTCAGCGTTCTTCACAGTCCAACTCTCACATCCATACATGACCACAGGAAAAACCATAGCCTTGACTAGACGGACCTTAGTCGGCAAAGTAATGTCTCTGCTTTTGAATATACTACCTAGGTTGGTCATAACTTTTCTTTCAAGGAGTGAGCATCTTTTAATTTCATGGCTGCAGTCACCATCTGCAGTGATTTTGGACCCCAAAAAAATAAAGTCTGACACTGTTTCCACTGTTCCCCCATCTATTTCCCATGAAGTGATGGGACCAGATGCCATGATCTTCGTTTTCTGAATGTTGAGCTTTAAGCCAACTTTTTCACTCTCCTCTTTCACTTTCATCAAGAGGCTTTTTAGCTCCCCTTCACTTTCTGCCATAAGGGTGGTTTCATCTGTATATCTGAGGTTATTGATATTTCTCCCAGCAATTTGATTCCAGCTTATGTTTCTTCCCGTCCAGCGTTTCTCATGATGTAATGTGCACAGAAGTTAAATAAGCAGGGTGACAATATACAGTCTTGACATACTCCTTTTGCTATTTGGAACCAGTCTGTTGTTCCATGTCCAGTTCTAGCTGTTGCTTCCTGACCTGCATACAGTTTTCTCAAGAGGCAGGTCAGGTGGTCTGGTATTCCCATCTCTCTCAGAATTTTCCACAGTTGATTGTGATCCACACAGTCAAAGGCTTTGTCATAGTCAATAAAGCAGAAATAAATGTTTTTCTGGAATGCTCTTGCTTTTTTGATGATCCAGTGGATTTTGGCAATTTGAACTCTGGTTCCTCTGCCTTTTCTAAAACCAGCTTGAACATCAGGGAGTTCATGGTTCACATATTGTTGAAGCCTGGATTGGAGAATTTTGAGCATGACTTTGCTAGCAGGTGAGATGAGTGCAATTGTGTGGTAGTTTGAGCATTCTTTGGCATTGCCTTTTGAAAACTGACCTTATCCAGTCCTGTGGCCACTGCTGAGTTTTTCAAATGTGCTGGCATATTGAGTGCAGCACTTTCACAGCATCATCTTTCAGGATTTGAAACAGCTCCACTGGAATTCCATCACCTCCACTAGCTTTGTTCGTAGTGATGCTTTCTAAGGCCCACTTGACTTCACATTCCAGGATGTCTGGCTCTAGATTAGTGATCACATCATCTTGAATATTTGGGTCGTGAAGATCTTTTTTGTACAGTTCTTCTGTGTATTCTTGCCACCTCTTCTTAATATCTTCTGCTTCTGTTAGGTCCATACCATTTCTGTCCTTTACCGAGCCCATCTTTGCATGAAATATTCCCTTGATATCTCTAATTTTCTTAAAGAGATCTCTAGTCTTTCCCATTCTGTTGTTTTCCTCTATTTCTTTGCATTGATCGCTGAAGAAGGCTTTCTTATCTCTTCTTGCTATTCTTTGGAATTCTTCATTCAGATGCTTATATCTTTCCTTTTCTCCTTTGCTTTTCTTTTCCTCTCTTAGCCTCTCTTTTTTTCACAGCTATTTGTAAGCCCTCCCCAGACAGCCATTTTGCTTTTTTGCATTTCTTTTCTTTGGAGGCTAGTTACCATATTGTATTGGTTTTGCCATACATCAACATGAATCTGCCACAGGTATACACGTGTTCCCCATCCTGGACTCCTCTCCCAACTTCCTCCTCATGCCATCCCTCTTCATCATCCCAATGCACCAGCCCCAACATCCTGTATCATACATCGAACCTGGACTGACAATTCGTTTCACCTACAATATTATACATGTTTCAATGCAATTCTCCCAAATCATCACACCCTCGCCCTCTCCCACAGAGTCCAAAGGACTGTTCTATACATCTGTGTCGCTTTTGCCTTCTCGCATACAGGGTTATCGTTACCATCTTTCTAAATTCCATATATATGCATTGGTTTACTGTATTGGTGTTTTTCTTTCTGGCTTACTTCACTCTGTATAATCAGCTCCAGTTTCATCCACCTCATTAGAACTGATTCAAATGTATTCTTTTTAATGGCTGAGTAATATTCCATTGTGTATATATACCTCAGCTTTCTTATCCATTCATCTGCTGATGGACATCTAGGTTGCTTCCATGTCCTGGCTATTATGAACAGTGCTGCAATGAACATGAGGGTACACGTGTCTCTTTCAATTCTGGTTTCCTCAGTGTGTATGCCCAGAAGTGGGATTGCAGGGTCATAAGGCAGTTCTATTTCCAGTTTTTTAAGGAATCTCCACGCTGTTCTCCATAGTGGCTGTACTAGTTTGCATTCCCATCAACAGTGTAAGAGGGTTCCCTTTTCTCCACACCCTCTCCAGCGTTTATTGCTTGTAGACTTTTGGATAGCAGCCATTCTGACTGGCATGAAATGGTACCTCATTGTGGTTTTGATTTGCATTTCTTTGATAGTGAGTGATGTTGAGCATCTTTTCATGTGTTTGTTAGCCATCTATATGTCTTCTTTGGAGAAATGTCTGTTTAGTTCTTTGGTCCATATTTTGATTGGGTCGTTTATTTTTCTGGAATTGAGCAGCAGGATTTGCTTTTATATTGCTGAGATTAAATCTTTGTCAGTTGCTTCAATGGTATTATTTTCTCCCATTCTGAAAGCTGTCTTTTACCTTGCTTATAGTTTCGTTTGTTGTGCAGAAGCTTTTAATTTTAATTAGGTCCCATTTGTTTATTTTTGTTTTTATTTCCAGTATTCTGGGAGGTGGGTCATAGAGGATCCTGCTGTGATTTATGTCAGACAGTGTTTATGCCTAGGTTCTCCTCTAGGAGTTTTATAGTTTCTGGTCTTACGTTTAGATCTTTCATCCGTTTTGAGTTTATTTTTGTGTATGGTGTTAGAAAGTGTTCTAGTTTCATTCTTTTACAAGTGGTTGACCACTTTTCCCCGCACCACTTGTTAAAGAGATTGTCTTTAATCCATTGTATATTTTTGCCTCCTTTGTCAAAGATAAGGTGTCCATGGGTGCGTGGGTTTATATCTGGGCTTTCTATTTTGTTCCATTAATCTATATTTCTGTCTTTGTGCCAGTACCATACTGTCTTGATGACTGTGGCTTTGTAGTAGAGCCTGAAGACAGGCAGGTTGATTCCTCCAGTTCCATTCTTCTTTCTCAAAATTGCTTTGGCTATTCAAGGTTTTGGATATCCATACAAATTGTGAAATTATTGTTCTAGCTCTGTGAAAAATACCGTTGGTAGTTTGATAGGGATTGCATTGAATCTATAGATTGCTTTGGATAGTATCCTCATTTTCAGTATGTTGATTCTTCCAATCCACGAATACGGTATATTTCTCCATCTATTAGTGTCCTCTTTGATTTCCTTGACCAGTGTTTTATAGTTTTCTATATATAGGTCTTCTATTTCTTTAGGTAGATACATTCCAAAGTATTCTAATCTTTTTGTTGCAATGGTGAATGGAATTGTTTCCTTAATTTCTCTTTCTATTTTCTCATTATTAGTGTATAGGAATGCAAGGGATTTCTGTGCATTGACTTTATATCCTGCAACTTTAGTATATTCATTGATTAGCTCTAGTAAATTTCTGGTGGAGTCTTTAGGGTTTTCTATGTAGAGGATCATGTCATCTGCAAACAGTGAGAGTTTTACTTATTCTTTTCCAATTTGAATTCCTTTTATTTCTTTTTCTGCTCTGATTGCTGTGGCCAAAATTCCAAAACTATGTTGAATAGTAGTGGTGAGAGTGGACACCCTTGTCTTGTTCCTGACTTTAGGGGAAATGCTTTCAGTTTTTCAGCACTGGGGATAATGTTTGCTGTGGGTTTGTCATACATAGCTTTTATTATGTTGAGGTATGTTTCTTCTATTCCTGCTTTCTGGAGAGTTTTTATCATAAACGGATGTTGAATTTTGTCAAAGGCTTTTTCTGCATCTATTGAGATAATCATATGGCTTTTATTTTTCAATTTGTTAATGTGGTGTATTACATTGATTAATATGTGGATATTGAAGAATCCTTGCATCCCTGGGATAAAGCCCACTTGATATAGATGTATGATCTTTTTAATGTGTTGTTGGATTCTGATTGCTTAAGGATTTCTGCATCTATGTTCATCAGAGATATTGGCCTGTAGTTTCTTTTTTTGAAATTAATCCTACTTATTAACATTTTTAATCATTTTCTCAAGTCCAGAAAATCCACCAATAATTAATCAAGCCCTGTTTTGTAGCATTGCCCAACAATTGTACCTCATAAGCTTGAAAAAACACACAACTTGTGCCATCAGACTTTAAATTCCCGAAAGAATGAGGAAAAGAGGAACAGGAAGAAGAGAAAAAGAAGATAGAGGACAGAAGAAGAGGAGGATGACGAGTGGGAAGAGGAGACAACTTAAGATGCCAAAGCAAAAATCTAATACAGGAAAGGCATAGGCTAAATATGGTACAAACTATAAGATTATCACAACCTTAATGCAAAAAGTACTGCTTCATTAAGTGGCATAGGGGCCAAGACATTAAATTCATCGATTAAAAGGCTGACACAGTTCTAAATGCTTTATATATACAACTAACATATAACCAACCTAGATAGTATATTCAAAAGCAGAGACATTACTTTGCCAACTAAGGTCCATCTAGTCAAGGCTATGGTTTTTCCTGTGGTCATGTACGATGTGAGAGTTGGACTGTGAAGAAGGCTGAGCACTGAAGAATTGATGCTTTTGAACTGTGGTGTTGGAGGAGACTCTTGAGAGTCCCTTGGACTGCAAGGAGATCCAACCAGTCCATTCTGAGGGAGATCAGCCCTGGGATTTCTTTGAAGGACTGATGCTAAAGCTG